>NC_140970.1:33974673-33981598 GCF_056783735.1 Eptatretus burgeri | reverse complement strand
CGAGGAAAAGTGGGCGTGAATGCTTTTTGATCCATGTATTTGCATATAGCGACCGCCCTCCAACGCCCTGGAGGCGGGTCCAAATTGCCCCTCGCTCACCGATTGGACGGAAGAAAAGTGGGCGTGAGTCGTTCTTGATCCGTTTTTCTGCGGAAAGTCCGCGATGCTTTTGAACACGCTGCTCGGTGCGCGCTCTACACGAGTCCAGCATCGGTGCCCACGAGTGGCGCGAGATGACGGTGATGCGATGGTGGCGAGTTGTGACGGTAAAGGTCGTGGCGGTTGTGGTGAAGCGGCGTTGTGGTTGGTGGTTGTTGTGAAGCGGCGTTGTGGTTGGTGGTTGTTGTTGTGAAGCGGCATTGTGGTTGGTGGTTGTTGTGTGATGGCTGTTGAGACGTGGTTGGTGGTGGTAATAATGGCGGCTGGTCCAAAATAAAGATAGTAAAAGAAAAACGGCTATCCTGAAGAGTCGCAGCCCGAGTGAATGACATTTATTCCCTCTAGACAACGGGTTTGGGCCTAACTACACATATACTTACCGAGATATCTCACCTAAGGGACCTGAATGGTGGTTTGTGAATTTCGTCAACCACAACACTACCCCCTCCCCTTTTTACAGACTCGTCCCGAGTCGTCAAATTTTCGTGTGCCATCATGTGTAGTTTTCCCCTAGTACATTTTACCTACGGATCCCTGAGTGCGACATTCATGGTATTCGTGTCCCCAAAATAAATAACCTGAGGGCTGAGTAACTACCTAAACAAACTCACTCACACGGACGACTTAAATAAAATTGCCGGCGCTAAGACAGACATGCCGGGGGCGCACTCATATGTACAGTACATCTTAACCTTAACTTACAAATTTTACACTAAACCATGGCCCAGGATCAATGAACTCTGCAAAAAGAAAGCAGTCAGCAGGGAGCCAGGCTGCTCGCATGCAGTCTCTGACTCAAACAATGCAGGTGACAGGGAACGTGGCCGGCTGCTTACACGCAGTCCAAGGCCTTCCCTTTTTAACTGAACGCAGTGAACCACAACGGTGCACGGGCTGCACAAATGCAGTCTCCGTGCCAGCTCAAGTGGCACACGCAATGAACACAACAAATGGATGGATGAACACAAACACGGTGCACGGGCCGCCACTGCAGGCCCGTGTTGTAGCTGCCAACAGGGCAGTCCTCGCAGCTTGCAAACTGTTGCCTTGCGGATCCTGGCTCACATGGAAATGAACAGGGGGGGGCAAAGCAAAAATTGAACGGGGCTGGTGAACATGGGCAGTGGGCATGGCATGGCAAAGGCAGCAGGCCAACACAGCCCGCAGAAGAAGGCCGCTGCAGGCAAACACAGCCGGCAGATGAACTTGCCGGCACAGGCCTTGAAGAAAAACAGCCAGCCGGCAGATGAAGTGGGCCGGCACAGGCCTTGCAGCACAGCAGCTGCAGACGATCCAGCCGGCACAGGCCTCGCAGCAAAACAACAGCTGCCGATGAAGTTGGCCAGCCTTTGCCGTTCCGTGGAGGTTGGTGGGGGGAGTGCGGTGGTGCTGGCCACTTGGAAGGCGGGCTCGGACCTACCTACCTGTCTCCCTCCCACCTATCGCCTTTGCCTGTCATTGTACATACCCACTCCCTTAATTTGTCAAACCCCAATTTAGCCCCAACTTATTTTTTTATTATTATTATTTTTTTCTTTTACTTCCCCACTATAAATCGTCCCCTAACCCCCTGTACTGTCCTTGTTCGGCTAACCTATTCTGTCATCTAGCCTACTCCCAACCCCTACGTTCCCTTCCCGGAGGGGAGTAAGGGAGAGCTAACATCCTGTGTCGAGGCCCAACTCAAGCCTCAGAATGGCCTCCCCAGAGTTCGGCGATCTATAACACAAAGTGGGTCCAGCGGCCCACAACGAGAGCGAGGGGATGGATGGTGTGGAGGGGTACACTTCCTAATCTACCCTAACCATTTAACTGTTAAACTACCCCGGGGCTTTCAACAAGCGCCTCTTGCTTAAACTATTGGTTCTAACAACCCAGATTCCCGTCGCCTGTGTTGGTGTCCTCACAATTTCGGGCCTCGCCCCCCAATTTTCTCTCCGTGCCCTCACACGGTCTCATGGCTGGGACACGTGGCCCCCTTTGGCAGGCACGACCCTCTGCCGAATCTCCCGCTATGGCACCCCCGGGCACTACACTGCCTCTGAGCCTACCAGCTCCCTAACACCGGGGAGTGCCCCCCATGGCACCTCCCCCGAAACGCACACGTGGCAGGCGGCTTCCCGGGCCCCTTTCCGAGGGTCACCCGTGCCCACAACACTGCCCACGCGGCTAATGGCGCCCCGGGCCCCCGCACCAAGCAGGCGCACCCGTGCCCACTACGCTATCCCGGCCCCCCATGGGCCCTTGGCCTACCACGGCCGACTAGCCTGGTGCCCGGGGTACCCACTCAGCGATACTCACCTTTCGCAGCCACGCTCCCAAGCCCGTCAACAGGGCTCCTGCACCCCTCCAAACGGGTTTCGAGCCTACTTCCCCACCAATAACAAAACGACTTCCATATTTGTTAATTTGACTAACCCACTAACTCAGTCTACACTGACCCCGGGGTCCCTTGGGCGGGAGTCACTCCTCGCCCCAATCACTCATCGCACCATGCATTCCCCATTCACGCCATTCACACAGACCCGCTGGCCTCACTCACTCACCAAGCACATGCTTCCACTTCACTCATCAACTCTTCAATACACTCACCGCTGGACTCTGCCATCCTCCTAACTACATCCCCTAACTAACTTGTGCTCCCACGTCGTCCCTTAAACTACAGCACGTTCCTTTTAACACTACGTAGCTAAGCTACGTCCCCACTACACATTCACTGTCTGTCACTGTCTCCAAATAATCCCATTAATCAATTCCCCAACCTAAATCTCGCTATCATCCCTCTAACTAATCCATTCCACGGACTCCATGAGGACTTACCCCTGCCCCATGAAGTCGGTCTAACTAAGCTAACCCTTCCCCCTAACTAGTTTCCATCCTGTGCCCAGGTAAGGGGGTCTTCCACCCCTTGCCCAGGAATCCTGTGCACCCGAAAGTGAGGCTTGTTTTTTTTTTGTTTTTTTTTTCTGCGCAGCACCAGCGTGGCAACTCAGAGCTCGCGCACTTTGCACCTGCCCGTGACGTCATGCAGCTGCACGTGTTCCTCGTCCCTCCTTGGACGGTACCATCCGGCAGGGATACCCCTCCTGCCGGATTCCAACCCCACGTGCAGCCATGACGTCACCGTGCGCATCAAAAAAAAACACAAGCCCCACGTCTCGAGGGGTTCCCCACGCGAACACATGTGCTTTGCCCGTTGGAGCTTAACACACACGATCGCGTGGAGAACCCGTCCGGTCCAAATCCGAAATCCTGCCGAAACTTTGTCCGTCCGCGGGATCGGCAAATCCACCGCGTGCGTTTCCGGACCGGGACTTCACTCTCGCAAGCGAGCACGTGGGGGCCTCGTGCGTTGCACAGCACGGACCTCGTGCTCACTGCTGGGTGAACCCGGCACGGTCCCCGAAACAACTACAGCCGCTACTCGGCTTTCTTTCTTCACATGTCTCCGTCGTCGCCTCCATTCCACCCACGCACACCTGCGTGTTACGACGCTCACACTCCACACCATTACATTCACACCGGGAGACGCGGCTGCGTGCTCCCGCATGCCAACCGACATCTCCCTCACATACCGCTCTCTCACACACACGGTCTCCCTTGCATAAACCATACCACTCACACGTGGTGCTCCATTCATACAAACCACTCCACTCACACCCGCGGGGGCACTCATCCGCGGTGCCTCACTCACACACGCGGGGGCACTCAACCGCGGTGTTTCATCCACACACCGTCCCTCACTCACACACGCGGGGGCACTCATCCGCGGTGCCTCACCCACACTGGCCGTTCCATCCACACACACGGCCTCTTCCACACACGGTGCCTCATCCACACACGGCGTGCTGGGAAGCACGTACTCTGGCACCATCGCCACCACACCACTCACACACGGGGTCGCTTCCACACACGGGGACGCACTCACACCTTGCACCACACACACAGGGACAACCACACTGGGGATTCGTGTCCCCACAAGGGTCTCCGGGGCCTCTATACCCCCCAAGCTCTCCGAGCACCTGTCCACAGCACTCGTCCCCTCAACCTCGCAAAGCACGACCGAACCCACCTGGTCGTGACTCTCCTCAAGGGGGCATACTCCCTCCCCTCGTTCCTGGAGGAGGCTATCCCGCTGCTCGCACCGGGTCTCTACCCAGTCCGCGAGCTCACCCCCATTGTCCTCCACGACCTCTGTGTGTGTGTGTGTGTGCGTCACTTACCCCGTCTTCATCGTGCAGTCTTCCCTCTATCGTTCCCATCTCCCGTGTCTCTGCCAACTCAGTCACCTCTTCACCCTTTACCTCCCTTGTTTCAACTATTATTATTTCCTTTGTCGTCACCTCGTGTCTCGTCTCACACGTTTTGGTCTCCCCATTTAATTTTTCCCTTTCGGTCATCGTCATGACCCTCGCCCAACACGCCCCCCGAATTATTTTTTCACCCGCCTCCACCGCGGGCCTGTCAGCCGTTGCACCCCCACCCAGCTCGTTCGTTCCTACACGTGGAGTCGCCATTTTAAGCTCCCTGCTCACGGCCATCATGCCCGCCTGCAGGCATCGGCCCATGTTCTGCGTCTCACCCCGCAGCTTTTTCGTTTCTTCCTTCATTTGCTTGCTCATGCTTGTTATTTCGTTTATAAATTCAGTTGTGTTTGCATCCACTTTTCGATCATGCCTTTCATTTCGTTTTTCATTTCATTTGTATTTGTATCCATCTTTTCGTTCATTTGCTTGATCATGTTCGCTGTCATTTCCGCATACATTTTTGCCAGCATGGTGAATAGCTGGGCCATGTCGGGTGCGCTTGGTTGAGCCGTTTCGGCAGGGGTTGGGGAAGGGTTTTGGTGGAGAGGGGGAGGGGAGGTGTCATACACCGCGGCCGCTGCCGCACCCATTTCGGGCTCTGGGTTCAGTTGGGCGAGTTCGTTTTCCTGTACAACCAACATTTCCTGCACGGGGATTTCATCCTGAGCCATGGATTCTACACATTCTACATCCATTTCTAATACCCCTGGCTCCCGCTCGCCTTGAGACGCCATCTTGCTTCTCTTAAAGGGTTAATTTAGCTCGCTCGTAATTTGGAGGGAATCGGGGGTCGCTCCTCTCACCCCTGGACCGATTCCCGTGAATTGAATTGGAGACAGGAGAGCCCGTTTTCCCGTTCTCCAATACCAGTGCCGCGAGGAGGGCGATGGGTTTATATCGCACGACCTGACACCAGTGTTGCGGATTCGCACCCGCCGGCGTGCGGACGGCCACGTAACTCGAATCGCGGCACGTCGCCCACCGGACGGACAATCCAGTCGTGACCCTCTCGGACTAACGCCGGGAACCAGTCACGGGTGGACCTTTCGGTCTCACCACGATCGTGCCAATCGGCCCCCGCGTGGGATAGGGTTGCTCGCCAAATTCGACCTCCCTAAGTACCCACACGGAGGGTAGACCGGGCGATCGCACCTCGCCGCAGGTCGACTTCGGACACGGGCCACTTTAAGCGACCCGTTCCGTACTATCGGGATAACCGAGCGGTGTTATTCGTCGGCCTCGACGGTTCGATTAATTATCGGGCGTTTTAGCCCACGACCAACCCTTTACGTGAAGCAAGATGGAGATTCAATGAAAGAAAAGACGAAGCGAAGCGGGAAAACAGTTCAACAATAAGCACATTTATTTTGCGATGAACGGAAAGCACACATATACAATTCCACCAAAAGCACATGTAAAAGAAGAAGACAATGCAATATTACACAAAAAGCAAATGCAACAATGCAGATCTATCCGACTACCGGGCACACGGCAACACTTGTACAATTTTACTTCACAGACGGCGCCGACAACACATATTCCCAAAGCAAAAGAAAAGAGAACCACCCTCCAGGATGAGGCGGGCCTGGGGCCGAGACCGGGTCGGGCCTACCCGTCTGATGATGAGACGCGAAGTGGCGGTGGTGCCTCAACTCCGAGGGCCTCGCGGACAGTGTCTGGTAGGGGGGTGGGAAAGGGGCCCCCTTTGTCGCACTATCTCAGCGCGGGGGGAAACAGGAGGGGGTTGCTGATGCTCGGGGGAAGGAGGATATCACCCTGACTCGGGTCCCGCGGCGAGCGTCTCCTCCTCGACCTCGGTCGCGTTTCTGGCCTCTCCCTGTGCAGCTCCCAGCACCGACGCGAGCACCCCCTCGTCCGCCTTCGCCGCCGTCACCTCTCCACAGCTCCGTCCTCTTCACTCTGACTGGTACCACTTCTTTCCAGCTCCACCGACGACTCTCTTGAACTCCGCACACTCCGAACTGCCTTTACTGACGAACGCAGCCGTTTATATAAGCCCTGTGGCTTCGCTCTTTCACCCTTGACCCTTTGCCTCCGACCCTTCACCTCTAACTGGCTCCCCATTGGCCCGAGGAAAAGTGGGCGTGAATGCTTTTTGATCCATGTATTTGCATATAGCGACCGCCCTCCAACGCCCTGGAGGCGGGGCCAAATCGCCCCTCGCTCACCGATTGGACGGAACAAAAGTGGGCGTGAGTCGTTTTTGATCCGTTTTCTGCAGAAAGTCCGTGATGTTTTTGAACACGCTGCTCGGTGCGTGCCCTACACGAGTCCAGCATCGGTGCCCACAAGTGGCGCGAGATGGTGTGGATGCGATGGTGGCGAGTTGTGACGGTAAAGGTCATGGCGGTTGTGGTGAAGCGGCGTTGTGGTTGGTGGTTGTTGTGAAGCGGCGTTGTGGTTGGTGGTTGTTGTGTGATGGCTGTTGAGACGTGGTT
>NC_140970.1:33959673-33962173 GCF_056783735.1 Eptatretus burgeri | reverse complement strand
CTTTCTCTCTTTTCTCTCTTTCTCTCTTTCTCTCTATTCTCTCTCTCTTATCTCTCTTTCTTTCTCTTTCTTTCTCTCTTTCTCTCTTTCTTTCTCTCTTTCTTTCTCTCTATCTTTCTCTAACTATATATATATCTCTCTTTCTTTCTCTCTTTAACTTATATATCTTTCTTTCTCTCTTTCTTTCTCTCTTTCTTTCTCTCTTTCTTTCTCTCTATATATCTATCTCTTTCTCTCTGTATCTCTCTATATATAACTATATATCTCTTTCTCTATATATCTCTCTATATCTATCTCTTTCTCTCTATCTCTCTTTCTTTCTCTCTTTCTTTCTCTCTTTCAACATATATATCTATCTCTATATATATAACATATATATATCAACATATCATATCTCTTTCTCTAACTTATATAACAACATATAATATATCTATCTCTTTCTCTCATATATCTATCTCTTTCTCTATATAACTTTCTATATCTCTTTCTCTCTATCTCTATCTCTCTTTCTATATAACATATATCTCATATCTCTATATAACATATCTCTTTCTCTCTATATCTATCTCTTTCTCTCTATATCTATCTCTTTCTCTCTATATCTATCTCTTTCTCTCTCTCTCTCTCTCTCTCTCTCTCTCTCTCTCTCTCTCTCTCTCTCTCTTTATATCTGTCTCTTATATAACATATTCTTTCTTTCTTTTCTTTCTCTCTTTCTATCTTTCTCTCTATCTTTCTTTCTCTTTATATATATAACAATATATATATAACATCTAACTAACATATATACTCTATATATCTTTCTATTCTATATAACATATATATATAACAACATACTATTATATATATATATAACATATATATTCTCTCTTTCTCTCTTTCTCTCTCTATATCTATCTCTTTCTCTCTTTCTCTATATCTATCTCTTTCTCTCTTTCTATATATATATATCTCTATATCTATTCTCTCTATATCTCTATATCTATATCTCTTTCTCTATATCTCTATATCTCTTTCTCTCTTTCTCTCTATATCTATCTCTTTCTCTCTTTCTTTCTCTCTTTCTCTCTTTCTCTCTTTCTCTTTCTCTCTTTCTATATATCTATCTCTCTCTTTCTCTCTTTCTCTCTATATCTATCTCTTTCTCTCTTTCTCTCTATATCTATCTCTTTCTCTCTTTCTCTCTATATCTATCTCTTTCTCTCTTTCTCTCTATATCTATCCCTTTCTCTCTTTCTCTCTATATCTATCTCTTTCTCTCTATATCTATCTCTTTCTCTCTATATCTATCTCTTTCTCTCTATATCTATCTCTTTCTCTCTATATCTATCTCTTTCTCTCTATATCTATCTCTTTCTCTCTTTCTCTCTATATCTATCTCTTTCTCTCTTTCTCTCTTTCTCTCTTTCTCTCTTTCTCTCTCTCTTTCTTTCTCTCTTTCTTTCTCTCTTTCTTTCTCTCTTTCTTTCTATATCTATCTCTTTCTCTCTTTCTATCTTTCTCTCTTTCTTTCTCTCTCTCTTTCTCTCTTATCTATCTCTTTCTCTCTTTCTCTCTCTATCTATCTCTTTCTCTCTATATCTCTATATCTTTCTCTCTTTCTCTCTCTATATCTATCTCTTTATATATATCTTCATATATATCTCTCTTTCTCTCTTTCTCTCTATATCTATCTCTTTCTCTCTTTCTCTCTATATCTATCTCTTTCTCTCTCTCTTTCTATATATCTATCTCTTTCTCTCTTTCTTTCTATATCTATCTCTTTCTCTCTTTCTTTCTATATCTATCTTTCTCTTTCTTTCTCTCTTTCTTTCTCTCTTTCTCTCTTTCTCTCTTTCTCTCTTTCTTTCTCTCTCTCTTTCTCTCTTTCTCTCTATATCTATCTCTTTCTCTCTTTCTTTCTCTTTCTCTCTTTCTCTCTATATCTATCTCTCTCTTTCTTTCTTTCTTTCTTTCTCTCTCTCTTTCTCTCTTTCTCTCTTTCTCTCTATATCTATCTCTTTCTCTCTATATTTCTCTCTTTCTCTCTATATCTATCTCTTTCTCTCTATATCTATCTCTTTCTCTCTTTCTCTCTATATCTATCTCTTTCTCTCTATATCTATCTCTTTCTCTCTATATCTATCTCTTTCTCTCTTTCTCTCTATATCTATCTCTTTCTCCCTTTCTCTCTTTCTCTCTATCTATCTCTTTCTTTCTTTCTCTTATTCTTCTCTTTCTCTCTTTCTTTCTATATATATAACAACAACATATAACAACATATATATATAACATATAACAACAATCTATATATATATATATATATATATATATATAACATATAACAACAACATATAACAACATATATATAATATAACATATATATATCTATCTCTTTCTCTCTATATATCTCTCTATATAACATATATATATATATAACTATCTTTCTCTCTTTCTCTCTATATCTATCTCTTTCTCTCTTTCTCTCTTTCTTTCTCTCTTTCTCTCTCTCTTTCTCTCT
>NC_140970.1:33951673-33954173 GCF_056783735.1 Eptatretus burgeri | reverse complement strand
GCCCACCAAGAGTGTCTGTGTGTGTGTGTCTGTTTGTGTGTGTGTGTGTGTCTGTTTGTGTGTCTGCTTATGTGTGTGTGTCTGTGTGTGTGCCTCTGTGTGTGTGCCTCTGTGTGTGTGTGCCTCTGTGTGTGTCTGTGTCTGTGTGTGCCTCTGTGTGTGTCTGTTTGTGTGTGTGTGCCTGTGTGTGCCTGTGTGTGCTTGTGTCTGTGTATGTGTGTCTGTGTGTGTGTGCCTGTGTGTGTATGTCTGTATGTGCCTGTGTGTGTATGTGCCTGTGTGTGTGCCTGCGCGTGTGTATGTGTGTGTGCCTGTGTGTGTGTCTGTGTGTGTATGCCTGTGTTTGTGTGTGTTTGTGTGTGCCTGTGTGTATGTTTATGTGTGTATGTCAATGCCTGTGTGTGTGTCTGTGCCTGTGTGTGTGCCTGTGCATGTGTGTCTGTTTGTGTGTGTGTGCCTGTTTGTGTGTGTGTGTGTGTGTGTGTGTGTGTGTGTGTGTGTGTGTGTGTGTGTGTGTGTGTGTGTGTGACAGAGAGACAGAGAGGTGTTCACATTAAATAAGTATGAATTGGACAGATTTACTTGTATGAAACACGAGTTTGCATCGAGATGCCCCGATTGTATATGGCGTCGTGGCTTAGTTGGTTAAAGCGCCTGTCTAGTAAACAGGAGATCCTGGGTTCGAATCCCAGCGGTGCCTCTTTTGTTTTCGTCGTGATCGAGGATCAACGTGTGAAAAGAGAGACTGACGTTCTGATGTCCTTCCGAGAGGGGTGCTGCAGCTCAGAGCACACCGTCCTCCGAATGAAGAACAATGGTTTTCCGTCGAGTATTTTGCCAGTTGTTCAGTTGCGGACGTGCAATTTGTCACGACGTCATAAAATGAGTGCGTCACTGTGTGCTCATTACTGTGGTGAATTGAAGGTCGTGACGTGTGATCACATGTTGCACGGCTCGAGCACGGAAGAGATAAAGCTGAGGTTCGGCACGGTCGGGGGGATTGTCCCAGGGGCATTGTCGTTTTATGTCGGCGGTTCACTTGGTGCTCGTTGAATGGTGAGAATTGAGAGTATATCGGACTCCGTGCTTATACTGATTTATTTTGTGGTGATTAGTTGCGCGTGTATACCTTACTGCTTATGTACTCTTTGCTGCGTCTGTATTCCCTGGTGTGCCCGTAGAAGCGGCTCCAATCAAATGGAATAAAGCCTACACTCTGAAGGTTCATCTCTCGTTTTCATTTCAATTTATTCCATTTGGTTTTCTCGGCTCTCTCAACCAAGGATGGACAAGATCTACAAACCGGAGAGGTTCGACGCAGACCCAAACGCGACTGACTCAGAAATGAAATGGTCGCATTGGTTCCGTTCCTTCTCACACTATCTGACCATCATCGAAGAGGGAGCTGACAAATTGGCCGCCCTTGTGAATCATGTCTCGCCCAGCGTATACAGGCTCTTCTCGGAGTGTGACACCTACGAAGCAGCGATCGACGTGCTGCAGGCGCTCTACGTGAAGCGCAAGAACGAGGTATACATACGACATCTTCTCAACACACGCAAGCAAGCAGCCGGGGAGACAATCGATCAGTTCCTGCAAGCTCTGAAACAGCTGGGAAAAGACGGCAGCTTCCGGGCCGTAAACGCCGAGGAACACCGAAATGAAGCGACCCGGGAGGCATTTATCCAAGGACTTAGATCAGCCCACATACGGCAACGCTTACTAGAGAAAGCGCAACCCACTCTTGAAAAGGTAGTCGATCAGGCTCGAGCGATGGATACGGCTCAGCAGCAATCTGAGTCATTTGGGACACCGATGCTGCTAATGAACGCTGCTACGGTGGAAACTCAAGGAACCCCACAGACACAGACACAGCCAGACACAGGGGATGGAGAAAAACCCGAGGAGCCGGATACCCAGACCTCGTCAAACTCCTCAGCAACTACTCCGGTTGGTAAATGCTTCTTTTGTGGGTACAAAAGACACATCCGCCACAAATGCCCCGCCAGAGATGCCACATGCATGAATTGTAACAAGAAAGGGCATTATGCCAGGGTATGTAAATCTACTCTAAGGAGAAATAAACCCACTTCTGCGGCTCTCTACTCGCAAAAGAAACTAACTGCAGCCTCCCCGAGGAATCTATCCAAGGCTATCATCAACGTACGAATTAACGGGCATATGGCTGAGGCACTGATTGATACCGGTAGCTCTGAAAGTTTCGTCAACAGCTCGCTAGTGAAGGGCAGGAAATGGAAGATCCACCCGACAGACAATACGGTATGCATGGCCGCCACATCACTACAGTCCCGCGTACGAGGGTACTGCAATGTTGAATTCGACGTAAAAGGGTACACGCATCGGGATGTAAGGGTACTGGTGCTCCGTGATTTATGCGCAGACGTAATTCTGGGTCATAATGTCCTCAAGCAGCACACGAGTGTCGAAATACCCTTTGGAGGAAGCAAACCTCGTCTAATTTTAAATGCTTTGACCACCA
>NC_140970.1:33926673-33946673 GCF_056783735.1 Eptatretus burgeri | reverse complement strand
GCGCATAGACGAGATGGTCGAACGCGTGGCCAATTATAAGATATTCAGCACCATCGATTTGCGAAGCGCCTATCATCAAATTCCCTTCCGAGAGGAAGACAAACCTTACACCGCATTCCAGGCAGGTAGACACCTCTACCAATTCAGGAGGATTCCATTCAGTGTCACGAATGGAGTAGCTTGCTTCCAACGGGTTATGGACGACATCATCTCAGATGAAAACCTCAAAGACACTTTTGTTTACGTGGACAATGTCACAGTGTGCGGTAGGGATCAGGGGGAACATGACATGAATCTGGACAGATTCTTGAGCATTGCTAGAAAATATAATCTGACTCTCAACTACGAGAAATTTTTTTGACTTTTATTACAAAAAAGTATAAAGGGTAAAATTCAATACAACAAAGCAAAGGATTATATACAAGAGTGGAAAAAAGAAGAGAAGAAACCAATTCAATTTTCAAGTAATCGATAAAGCATTGATAACAGTTTATACACAAGGAACACCCCCAAAAAATACATTAGAGAGAGAGGAGAAGATGATAAGAAGAGAGAAAGCAACACAGGCTCCACACGTACTGCTAGAGACTGAGCAACAGCCCCTTGCGTTTGCACGTGTGTGCCAAGCGAGAGAGGGAGAGAGAGAGAGAGAGAGAGAGAGAGAGAGAGAGAGAGAGAGAGAGAGAGAGAGAGAGAGAGAGAGAGAGAGAGAGAGAGAGAGAGAGAGAGAGACAGAGAGAGAGAGAGAGAGAGAGAGAGAGAGAGAGAGAGAGAGAGAGAGAGAGAGAGAGAGAGAGAGAGAGAGAGAGAGAGAGAGAGAGAGAGAGAGAGAGAGAGAGAGAGAGAGAGAGAGAGAGAGAGAGAGAGAGAGAGAGAGAGAGAGAGAGAGAGAGAGAGAGAGAGAGAGAGAGAGAGAGAGAGAGAGAGAGAGAGAGAGAGAGAGAGAGAGAGAGAGAGAGAGAGAGAGAGAGAGAGAGAGAGAGAGAGAGAGAGAGAGAGAGAGAGAGAGAGAGAGAGAGAGAGAGAGAGAGAGAGAGAGAGAGAGAGAGAGAGAGAGAGAGAGAGAGAGAGAGAGAGAGAGAGAGAGAGAGAGAGAGAGAGAGAGAGAGAGAGAGAGACAGAGAGAGAGAGAGAGAGAGACAGAGAGAGAGAGAGAGAGAGAGAGAGAGAGAGAGAGAGAGAGAGAGAGAGAGAGAGAGAGAGAGAGAGAGAGAGAGAGAGAGAGAGAGAGAGAGAGAGAGAGAGAGAGAGAGAGAGAGAGAGAGAGAGAGAGAGAGAGAGAGAGAGAGACAGAGACAGAGACAGAGAGAGAGAGAGAGAGAGAGAGAGAGAGAGAGAGAGAGAGAGAGAGAGAGAGAGAGAGAGAGAGAGAGAGAGAGAGAGAGAGAGAGAGAGAGAGAGAGAGAGAGAGAGAGAGAGAGAGAGAGAGAGAGAGAGAGAGAGAGAGAGAGAGAGAGAGAGAGAGAGAGAGAGAGAGAGAGAGAGAGAGAGAGAGAGAGAGAGAGGTGGGGTGTTCACATTAAATGAGTTTGAATTGGACAGATTTATTTGCTTGAAACACGAGTTTGCATCGAGATGCCCCGATTGTATATGGCGTCGTGGCTTAGTTGGTTAAAGCGCCTGTCTAGTAAACAGGAGATCCTGGGTTGGAATCCCAGCGGTGCCTCTTTTTGTTTTCGTCGTGATCGAGGATCAACGTGTGAAAAGAGAGACTGACGTTCTGATGTCCTTCCGAGAGGGGGTGCTGCAGCTCAGAGCACACCGTCCTCCGAATGAAGAACAATGGTTTTCCGTCGAGTATTTTGCCAGTTGTTCAGTTGCGGACGTGCAATTTGTCACGACGTCATAAATGAGTGCGTCACTGTGTGCTCATTACCACGTTACGTCATCGGAACATGCCAAACAGGTCGGAAAAAAAATTCCCCCCCAAAAAATGCGAATTTCTCAGAAGTCGAAGTGCAGCACTCGGAATGGACATCGATTCCGGTTCCATTCCATGGTTGGAATCGAGGATCGAGTCCTTTGAAATCGATTCCGCCCACCAAGTGTGTGTGTGTGTGTGTGTGTGTGTCTGTTTGTGTGTCTGCTTGTGTGTGTGTGTCTGTGTGTGTGCCTGTGTGTGTGTGTGTGTGTGTGTGTCTGTTTGTGTGTCTGCTTGTGTGTGTGTGTCTGTGTGTGTGCCTCTGTGTGTGTGTGTGCCTCTGTGTGTGTCTGTGTCTGTGTGTGCCTCTGTGTGTGTCTGTTTGTGTGTGTGCCTGTGTGTGCCTGTGTGTGCTTGTGTCTGTGTATGTGTGTCTGTGTGTGTGTGCCTGTGTGTGTATGTCTGTATGTGCCTGTGTGTGTATGTGCCTGTGTGTGTGCCTGCGCGTGTGTATGTGTGTGCGCCTGTGTGTGGGTCTGTGTGCGTATGTCTGTGTTTGTGTGTGTTTGTGTGTGCCTGTGCGTATGTCTATGTGCGTATGTCAATGCCTGTGTGTGTGTCTGTCCCTGTGTGTGTGACTGTGCATGTGTGTCTGTTTGTGTGTGTGTGCCTGTTTGTGTGTGTGTGTGTGTGTGTGTGTGTGTGTGTGTGTGTGTGTGTGTGTGTGTGTGTGTGTGTGTGTGTGTGTGTGTGACAGAGAGACAGAGAGGTGTTCACATTAAATAAGTATGAATTGGACAGATTTACTTGTATGAAACACGAGTTTGCATCGAGATGCCCCGATTGTATATGGTGTCGTGGCTTAGTTGGTTAAAGCGCCTGTCTAGTAAACAGGAGATCCTGGGTTCGAATCCCAGCGGTGCCTCTTTTTGTTTTCGTCGTGATCGAGGATCAATGTGTGAAAAGAGAGACTGACGTTCTGATGTCCTTCCGAGAGGGGGTGCTGCAGCTCAGAGCACACCGTCCTCCGAATGAAGAACAATGGTTTTCCGTCGAGTATTTTGCCAGTTGTTCAGTTGCGGACGTGCAATTTGTCACGACGTCATAAAATGAGTGCGTCACTGTGTGCTCATTACTGTGGTGAATTGAAGGTCGTGACGTGTGATCACATGTTGCACGGCTCGAGCACGGAAGAGATAAAGCTGAGGTTCGGCACGGTCGGGGGGATTGTCCCAGGGGCATTGTCGTTTTATGTCGGCGGTTCACTTGGTGCTCGTTGAATGGTGAGAATTGAGAGTATATCGGACTCCGTGCTTATACTGATTTATTTTGTGGTGATTAGTTGCGCGTGTATACCTTACTGCTTATGTACTCTTTGCTGCGTCTGTATTCCCTGGTGTGCCCGTAGAAGCGGCTCCAATCAAATGGAATAAAGCCTACACTCTGAAGGTTCATCTCTCGTTTTCATTTCAATTTATTCCATTTGGTTTTCTCGGCTCTCTCAACCAAGGATGGACAAGATCTACAAACCGGAGAGGTTCGACGCAGACCCAAACGCGACTGACTCAGAAATGAAATGGTCGCATTGGTTCCGTTCCTTCTCACACTATCTGACCATCATCGAAGAGGGAGCTGACAAATTGGCCGCCCTTGTGAATCATGTCTCGCCCAGCGTATACAGGCTCTTCTCGGAGTGTGACACCTACGAAGCAGCGATCGACGTGCTGCAGGCGCTCTACGTGAAGCGCAAGAACGAGGTATACATACGACATCTTCTCAACACACGCAAGCAAGCAGCCGGGGAGACAATCGATCAGTTCCTGCAAGCTCTGAAACAGCTGGGAAAAGACGGCAGCTTCCGGGCCGTAAACGCCGAGGAACACCGAAATGAAGCGACCCGGGAGGCATTTATCCAAGGACTTAGATCAGCCCACATACGTTAACGCTTACTAGAGAAAGCGCAACCCACTCTTGAAAAGGTAGTCGATCAGGCTCGAGCGATGGATACGGCTCAGCAGCAATCTGAGTCATTTGGGACACCGATGCTGCTAATGAACGCTGCTACGGTGGAAACTCAAGGAACCCCACAGACACAGACACAGCCAGACACAGGGGATGGAGAAAAACCCGAGGAGCCGGATACCCAGACCTCGTCAAACTCCTCAGCAACTACTCCGGTTGGTAAATGCTTCTTTTGTGGGTACAAAAGACACATCCGCCACAAATGCCCCGCCAGAGATGCCACATGCATGAATTGTAACAAGAAAGGGCATTATGCCAGGGTATGTAAATCTACTCTAAGGAGAAATAAACCCACTTCTGCGGCTCTCTACTCGCAAAAGAAACTAACTGCAGCCTCCCCGAGGAATCTATCCAAGGCTATCATCAACGTACGAATTAACGGGCATATGGCTGAGGCACTGATTGATACCGGTAGCTCTGAAAGTTTCGTCAACAGCTCGCTAGTGAAGGGCAGGAAATGGAAGATCCACCCGACAGACAATACGGTATGCATGGCCGCCACATCACTACAGTCCCGCGTACGAGGGTACTGCAATGTTGAATTCGATGTAAAAGGGTACACGCATCGGGATGTAAGGGTACTGGTGCTCCGTGATTTATGCGCAGACGTAATTCTGGGTCATAATGTCCTCAAGCAGCACACGAGTGTCGAAATACCCTTTGGAGGAAGCAAACCTCGTCTAATTTTAAATGCTTTGACCACCACAGAGGTAACGTCCCCCCAGCTGTTCGCTAACTTGTCGCCGGTCTGTAAACCGATAGCGATCAAATCGCGGCGATATACCACTGCTGACATGAATTTCATCACTTCAGAAACCAAGCGATTACTGGAAGAAGGAATTATAGAACCGAGCGATTCGCCATGGCACGCACAGGTGTTGGTCACCGCCAACCAGAATCATAAGAAACGAATGGTTGTCGATTATTCCCAAACGGTCAATCGTTTCACCCAACTCGACGCCTACCCTTTGCCGCGCATAGACGAGATGGTCGAACGCGTGGCCAATTATAAGATATTCAGCACCATCGATTTGCGAAGCGCCTATCATCAAATTCCCATCCGAGAGGAAGACAAACCTTACACCGCATTCCAGGCAGGTAGACACCTCTATCAATTCAGGAGGATTCCATTCAGTGTCACGAATGGAGTAGCTTGCTTCCAACGGGTTATGGACGACATCATCTCAGATGAAAACCTCAAAGACACTTTTGTTTACGTGGACAATGTCACAGTGTGCGGTAGGGATCAGGGGGAACATGACATGAATCTGGACAGATTCTTGAGCATTGCTAGAAAATATAATCTGACTCTCAACTACGAGAAATTTTTTTGACTTTTATTACAAAAAAGTATAAAGGGTAAAATTCAATACAACAAAGCAAAGGATTATATACAAGAGTGGAAAAAAGAAGAGAAGAAACCAATTCAATTTTCAAGTAATCGATAAAGCATTGATAACAGTTTATACACAAGGAACACCCCCAAAAAATACATTAGAGAGAGGAGAAGATGATAAGAAGAGAGAAAGCAACACAGGCTCCACACGTACCGCCAGAGACTGAGCAACAGCCCCTTGCGTTTGCACGTGCGTGCCAAGCGAGAGAGGGTGAGAGAGAGAGAGAGAGAGAGAGAGAGAGAGAGAGAGAGAGAGAGAGAGAGAGAGAGAGAGAGAGAGAGAGAGAGAGAGAGAGAGAGAGAGAGAGAGAGAGAGAGAGAGAGAGAGAGAGAGAGAGAGAGAGAGAGAGAGAGAGAGAGAGAGAGAGAGAGAGAGAGAGAGAGAGAGAGAGAGAGAGAGAGAGAGAGAGAGAGAGAGAGAGAGAGAGAGAGAGAGAGAGAGAGAGAGAGAGAGAGAGAGAGAGAGAGAGAGAGAGAGAGAGAGAGAGAGAGAGAGAGAGAGAGAGAGAGAGAGAGACAGAGAGAGAGAGAGAGAGAGAGAGAGAGAGAGAGAGAGAGAGAGAGAGAGAGAGAGAGAGAGAGAGAGAGAGAGAGAGAGAGAGAGAGAGAGAGAGAGAGAGAGAGAGAGAGAGAGAGAGAGAGAGAGAGAGAGAGAGAGAGAGAGAGAGAGAGAGAGAGAGAGAGAGAGAGAGAGAGAGAGAGAGAGAGCGAGAGACAGAGAGCGCGAGAGAGAGAGAGCGAGAGAGAGAGAGCGCGAGAGAGAGAGAGAGCCAGAGAGAGAGAGAGAGACAGAGTGAGAGATAGACAGAGAGAGAGAGAGAGAGAGAGAGAGAGAGACAGAGAGAGACAGAGAGAGACAGAGAGACAGAGAGAGACAGAGACAGAGAGAGAGAGAGAGAGAGAGAGAGAGAGAGAGAGAGAGAGAGAGAGAGAGAGAGAGAGAGAGAGAGAGAGAGAGAGAGAGGGAGGGACAGAGAGAGAGAGAGAGAGAGAGAGAGAGAGAGAGAGAGAGAGAGAGAGAGAGAGAGAGAGAGAGAGAGAGAGAGAGAGAGAGAGAGAGAGAGAGAGAGAGAGAGAGAGAGAGAGAGAGAGAGAGAGAGAGAGAGAGAGAGAGAGAGAGAGAGAGAGAGAGAGAGAGAGAGAGAGAGAGAGAGAGTGGTGGGGTGTTCACATGAAATAAGTTTGAATTGGACAGACTTATTTGCATGAAACACGAGTTTGCATCGAGATGCTCTGATTGTATATGGCGTCGTGGCTAAATTGGTTAAAGTGCCTGTCGAATAAACAGGAGATCATGGGTTCGAATCCCAGCGATGCCTCTTTTTGTTTTCGTGGTGACCACGATGGGATCGAGGATCAATGTGTGAAAAGTGAAAGACTGACGTTCAGATGTCCTTCCGAGAGGGGGTGCTGCAGCTCAGAGCACACCGTCCTCCGAATGAAGAACAATGGTTTTTCCGTCGAGTATTTTGCCAGTTGTTCAGTTGCGGACGTGCAATTTCTCACGACGTCATAAAATGAGTGCGTCACTGTGTGCTCATTACCACGTTACGTCATCGGAACATGCCAAACAGGTCGGAAAAAAAATTCCCCCCCAAAAAATGCGAATTTCTCAGAAGTCGAAGTGCAGCACTCGGAATGGACATCGATTCCGGTTCCATTCCATGGTTGGAATCGAGGATCGAGTCCTTTGAAATCGATTCCGCCCACCAAGAGTGTGTGTGTGTGTGTGTGTGTGTGTGTGTGTCTGTTTGTGTGTGTGTGTGTGTCTGTTTGTGTGTCTGCTTGTGTGTGTGTGTCTGTGTGTGTGCCTCTGTGTGTGTGCCTCTGTGTGTGTGTGTGCCTCTGTGTGTGTCTGTGTCTGTGTGTGCCTCTGTGTGTGTCTGTTTGTGTGTGTGTGCCTGTGTGTGCCTGTGTGTGCTTGTGTCTGTGTATGTGTGTCTGTGTGTGTGTGCCTGTGTGTGTATGTCTGTATGTGCCTGTGTGTGTATGTGCCTGTGTGTGTGCCTGCGCGTGTGTATGTGTGTGTGCCTGTGTGTGTGTCTGTGTGTGTATGTCTGTGTTTGTGTGTGTTTGTGTGTGCCTGTGTGTATGTCTATGTGTGTATGTCACTGCCTGTGCGTGTGTCTGTGCCTGTGTGTGTGCCTGTGCATGTGTGTCTGTTTGTGTGTGTGTGCCTGTTTGTGTGTGTGTGTGTGTGTGTGTGTGTGTGTGTGTGTGTGTGTGTGTGTGTGTGTGTGTGTGTGTGTGTGTGACAGAGAGACAGAGAGGTGTTCACATTAAATAAGTATGAATTGGACAGATTTACTTGTATGAAACACGAGTTTGCATCGAGATGCCCCGATTGTATATGGCGTCGTGGCTTAGTTGGTTAAAGCGCCTGTCTAGTAAACAGGAGATCCTGGGTTCGAATCCCAGCGGTGCCTCTTTTTGTTTTCGTCGTGATCGAGGATCAATGTGTGAAAAGAGAGACTGACGTTCTGATGTCCTTCCGAGAGGGGGTGCTGCAGCTCAGAGCACACCGTCCTCCGAATGAAGAACAATGGTTTTCCGTCGAGTATTTTGCCAGTTGTTCAGTTGCGGACGTGCAATTTGTCACGACGTCATAAAATGAGTGCGTCACTGTGTGCTCATTACTGTGGTGAATTGAAGGTCGTGACGTGTGATCACATGTTGCACGGCTCGAGCACGGAAGAGATAAAGCTGAGGTTCGGCACGGTCGGGGGGATTGTCCCAGGGGCATTGTCGTTTTATGTCGGCGGTTCACTTGGTGCTCGTTGAATGGTGAGAATTGAGAGTATGTCGGACTCCGTGCTTATACTGATTTATTTTGTGGTGATTAGTTGCGCGTGTATACCTTACTGCTTATGTACTCTTTGCTGCGTCTGTATTCCCTGGTGTGCCCGTAGAAGCGGCTCCAATCAAATGGAATAAAGCCTACACTCTGAAGGTTCATCTCTCGTTTTCATTTCAATTTATTCCATTTGGTTTTCTCGGCTCTCTCAACCAAGGATGGACAAGATCTACAAACCGGAGAGGTTCGACGCAGACCCAAACGCGACTGACTCAGAAATGAAATGGTCGCATTGGTTCCGTTCCTTCTCACACTATCTGACCATCATCGAAGAGGGAGCTGACAAATTGGCCGCCCTTGTGAATCATGTCTCGCCCAGCGTATACAGGCTCTTCTCGGAGTGTGACACCTACGAAGCAGCGATCGACGTGCTGCAGGCGCTCTACGTGAAGCGCAAGAACGAGGTATACATACGACATCTTCTCAACACACGCAAGCAAGCAGCCGGGGAGACAATCGATCAGTTCCTGCAAGCTCTGAAACAGCTGGGAAAAGACGGCAGCTTCCGGGCCGTAAATGCCGAGGAACACCGAAATGAAGCGACCCGGGAGGCATTTATCCAAGGACTTAGATCAGCCCACATACGGCAACGCTTACTAGAGAAAGCGCAACCCACTCTTGAAAAGGTAGTCGATCAGGCTCGAGCGATGGATACGGCTCAGCAGCAATCTGAGTCATTTGGGACACCGATGCTGCTAATGAACGCTGCTACGGTGGAAACTCAAGGAACCCCACAGACACAGACACAGCCAGACACAGGGGATGGAGAAAAACCCGAGGAGCCGGATACCCAGACCTCGTCAAACTCCTCAGCAACTACTCCGGTTGGTAAATGCTTCTTTTGTGGGTACAAAAGACACATCCGCCACAAATGCCCCGCCAGAGATGCCACATGCATGAATTGTAACAAGAAAGGGCATTATGCCAGGGTATGTAAATCTACTCTAAGGAGAAATAAACCCACTTCTGCGGCTCTCTACTCGCAAAAGAAACTAACTGCAGCCTCCCCGAGGAATCTATCCAAGGCTATCATCAACGTACGAATTAACGGGCATATGGCTGAGGCACTGATTGATACCGGTAGCTCTGAAAGTTTCGTCAACAGCTCGCTAGTGAAGGGCAGGAAATGGAAGATCCACCCGACAGACAATACGGTATGCATGGCCGCCACATCACTACAGTCCCGCGTACGAGGGTACTGCAATGTTGAATTCGACGTAAAAGGGTACACGCATCGGGATGTAAGGGTACTGGTGCTCCGTGATTTATGCGCAGACGTAATTCTGGGTCATAATGTCCTCAAGCAGCACACGAGTGTCGAAATACCCTTTGGAGGAAGCAAACCTCGTCTAATTTTAAATGCTTTGACCACCACAGAGGTAACGTCACACCAGCTGTTCGCTAACTTGTCGCCGGTCTGTAAACCGATAGCGATCAAATCGCGGCGATATACCACTGCTGACATGAATTTCATCACTTCAGAAACCAAGCGATTACTGGAAGAAGGAATTATAGAACCGAGCGATTCGCCATGGCACGCACAGGTGTTGGTCACCGCCAACCAGAATCATAAGAAACGAATGGTTGTCGATTATTCCCAAACGGTCAATCGTTTCACCCAACTCGACGCCTACCCTTTGCCGCGCATAGACGAGATGGTCGAACGCGTGGCCAATTATAAGATATTCAGCACCATCGATTTGCGAAGCGCCTATCATCAAATTCCCATCCGAGAGGAAGACAAACCTTACACCGCATTCCAGGCAGGTAGACACCTCTATCAATTCAGGAGGATTCCATTCAGTGTCACGAATGGAGTAGCTTGCTTCCAACGGGTTATGGACGACATCATCTCAGATGAAAACCTCAAAGACACTTTTGTTTACGTGGACAATGTCACAGTGTGCGGTAGGGATCAGGGGGAACATGACATGAATCTGGACAGATTCTTGAGCATTGCTAGAAAATATAATCTGACTCTCAACTACGAGAAATTTTTTTGACTTTTATTACAAAAAAGTATAAAGGGTAAAATTCAATACAACAAAGCAAAGGATTATATACAAGAGTGGAAAAAAGAAGAGAAGAAACCAATTCAATTTTCAAGTAATCGATAAAGCATTGATAACAGTTTATACACAAGGAACACCCCCAAAAAATACATTAGAGAGAGAGGAGAAGATGATAAGAAGAGAGAAAGCAACACAGGCTCCACACGTACTGCTAGAGACTGAGCAACAGCCACTTGCGTTTGCACGTGCGTGCCAAGCGAGAGAGGAGAGAGAGAGAGAGAGAGAGAGAGAGAGAGAGAGAGAGAGAGAGAGAGAGAGAGAGAGAGAGAGAGAGAGAGAGAGAGAGAGAGAGAGAGAGAGAGAGAGAGAGAGAGAGAGAGAGAGAGAGAGAGAGAGAGAGAGAGAGAGAGAGAGAGAGAGAGAGAGAGAGAGAGAGAGAGAGAGAGAGAGAGAGAGAGAGAGAGAGAGAGAGAGAGAGAGAGAGAGAGAGAGAGAGAGAGAGAGAGAGAGAGAGAGAGAGAGAGAGAGAGAGAGAGAGAGAGAGAGAGAGAGAGAGAGAGACAGAGAGAGAGAGAGAGAGAGAGAGAGAGAGAGAGAGAGAGAGAGAGAGAGAGAGAGAGAGAGAGAGAGAGAGAGACAGAGAGAGAGACAGAGAGAGAGAGAGACAGAGAGAGAGAGAGAGAGAGACAGAGAGAGAGAGAGAGAGAGAGAGAGAGAGAGAGAGAGAGAGAGAGACAGAGAGAGAGAGAGAGAGAGAGAGACAGAGAGAGAGAGAGAGAGAGAGAGAGAGAGAGAGAGAGAGAGAGAGAGAGAGACAGAGAGAGAGAGAGAGACAGAGAGAGAGACAGAGAGAGAGACAGAGAGAGAGAGAGAGAGAGAGAGAGAGAGAGACAGAGAGAGAGAGAGAGAGAGAGAGAGAGAGACAGAGAGAGAGACAGAGAGAGAGAGAGAGAGAGAGAGAGAGAGAGAGAGAGAGAGAGAGACAGAGAGAGAGAGAGAGAGAGAGAGAGAGAGAGAGAGAGAGAGAGAGAGAGAGAGAGAGAGAGAGAGAGAGAGAGAGAGAGAGAGAGAGAGAGAGAGAGAGAGAGAGAGAGAGAGAGAGAGAGAGAGAGAGAGAGAGAGAGAGAGAGAGAGAGAGAGAGAGAGAGAGAGAGAGAGAGAGAGAGAGAGAGAGAGAGAGAGAGAGAGAGAGAGAGAGAGAGAGAGAGAGAGAGAGAGAGAGAGAGAGAGAGAGAGAGAGAGAGAGAGAGAGAGAGAGAGAGAGAGAGAGAGAGAGAGAGAGAGAGAGAGAGAGAGAGAGAGAGAGAGAGAGAGAGAGAGAGAGAGAGAGAGAGAGAGAGAGAGAGAGAGAGAGAGAGAGAGAGAGAGAGAGAGAGAGAGAGAGAGAGAGAGAGAGAGAGAGAGAGAGAGAGAGAGAGAGAGAGAGAGAGAGAGAGAGAGAGAGAGAGAGAGAGAGAGAGAGAGAGAGAGAGAGAGAGAGAGAGATATATGGGGTGTTCACATTAAATGAGTTTGAATTGGACAGATTTATTTGTATGAAACACGAGTTTGCATCGAGATGCCCCGATTGTATATGGCGTCGTGCCTTAGTTGGTTAAAGCACCTGTCCAGTAAAAAGGAGATCCTGGGTTCGAATCCAGGCGTTGCCTCTTTTTGTTTTCGTCGTGATCGAGGATCAACGTGTGAAAAGAGAGACTGACGTTCTGATGTCCTTCCGAGAGGGGGTGCTGCAGCTCAGAGCACACCGTCCTCCGAATGAAGAACAATGGTTTTTCCGTCGAGTATTTTGCCAGTTGTTCAGTTGCGGACGTGCAATTTCTCACGACGTCATAAAATGAGTGCGTCACTGTGTGCTCATTACCACGTTACGTCATCGGAACATGCCAAACAGGTCGGAAAAAAAATTCCCCCCCAAAAAATGCGAATTTCTCAGAAGTCGAAGTGCAGCACTCGGAATGGACATCGATTCCGGTTCCATTCCATGGTTGGAATCGAGGATCGAGTCCTTTGAAATCGATTCCGCCCACCAAGAGTGTGTGTGTGTGTGTGTGTGTCTGTTTGTGTGTGTGTGTGTGTGTGTCTGTTTGTGTGTCTGCTTGTGTGTGTGTGTCTGTGTGTGTGCCTCTGTGTGTGTGCCTCTGTGTGTGTGTGTGCCTCTGTGTGTGTCTGTGTCTGTGTGTGCCTCTGTGTGTGTCTGTTTGTGTGTGTGTGCCTGTGTGTGCCTGTGTGTGCTTGTGTCTGTGTATGTGTGTCTGTGTGTGTGTGCCTGTGTGTGTATGTCTGTATGTGCCTGTGTGTGTATGTGCCTGTGTGTGTGCCTGCGCGTGTGTATGTGTGTGTGCCTGTGTGTGTGTCTGTGTGTGTATGTCTGTGTTTGTGTGTGTTTGTGTGTGCCTGTGTGTATGTCTATGTGTGTATGTCAATGCCTGTGTGTGTGTCTGTGCCTGTGTGTGTGCCTGTGCATGTGTGTCTGTTTGTGTGTGTGTGCCTGTTTGTGTGTGTGTGTGTGTGTGTGTGTGTGTGTGTGTGTGTGTGTGTGTGTGTGTGTGTGTGTGTGTGTGTGTGTGTGACAGAGAGACAGAGAGGTGTTCACATTAAATAAGTATGAATTGGACAGATTTACTTGTATGAAACACGAGTTTGCATCGAGATGCCCCGATTGTATATGGCGTCGTGGCTTAGTTGGTTAAAGCGCCTGTCTAGTAAACAGGAGATCCTGGGTTCGAATCCCAGCGGTGCCTCTTTTTGTTTTCGTCGTGATCGAGGATCAACGTGTGAAAAGAGAGACTGACGTTCTGATGTCCTTCCGAGAGGGGTGCTGCAGCTCAGAGCACACCGTCCTCCGAATGAAGAACAATGGTTTTCCGTCGAGTATTTTGCCAGTTGTTCAGTTGCGGACGTGCAATTTGTCACGACGTCATAAAATGAGTGCGTCACTGTGTGCTCATTACTGTGGTGAATTGAAGGTCGTGACGTGTGATCACATGTTGCACGGCTCGAGCACGGAAGAGATAAAGCTGAGGTTCGGCACGGTCGGGGGGATTGTCCCAGGGGCATTGTCGTTTTATGTCGGCGGTTCACTTGGTGCTCGTTGAATGGTGAGAATTGAGAGTATATCGGACTCCGTGCTTATACTGATTTATTTTGTGGTGATTAGTTGCGCGTGTATACCTTACTGCTTATGTACTCTTTGCTGCGTCTGTATTCCCTGGTGTGCCCGTAGAAGCGGCTCCAATCAAATGGAATAAAGCCTACACTCTGAAGGTTCATCTCTCGTTTTCATTTCAATTTATTCCATTTGGTTTTCTCGGCTCTCTCAACCAAGGATGGACAAGATCTACAAACCGGAGAGGTTCGACGCAGACCCAAACGCGACTGACTCAGAAATGAAATGGTCGCATTGGTTCCGTTCCTTCTCACACTATCTGACCATCATCGAAGAGGGAGCTGACAAATTGGCCGCCCTTGTGAATCATGTCTCGCCCAGCGTATACAGGCTCTTCTCGGAGTGTGACACCTACGAAGCAGCGATCGACGTGCTGCAGGCGCTCTACGTGAAGCGCAAGAACGAGGTATACATACGACATCTTCTCAACACACGCAAGCAAGCAGCCGGGGAGACAATCGATCAGTTCCTGCAAGCTCTGAAACAGCTGGGAAAAGACGGCAGCTTCCGGGCCGTAAACGCCGAGGAACACCGAAATGAAGCGAACCGGGAGGCATTTATCCAAGGACTTAGATCAGCCCACATACGGCAACGCTTACTAGAGAAAGCGCAACCCACTCTTGAAAAGGTAGTCGATCAGGCTCGAGCGATGGATACGGCTCAGCAGCAATCTGAGTCATTTGGGACACCGATGCTGCTAATGAACGCTGCTACGGTGGAAACTCAAGGAACCCCACAGACACAGACACAGCCAGACACAGGGGATGGAGAAAAACCCGAGGAGCCGGATACCCAGACCTCGTCAAACTCCTCAGCAACTACTCCGGTTGGTAAATGCTTCTTTTGTGGGTACAAAAGACACATCCGCCACAAATGCCCCGCCAGAGATGCCACATGCATGAATTGTAACAAGAAAGGGCATTATGCCAGGGTATGTAAATCTACTCTAAGGAGAAATAAACCCACTTCTGCGGCTCTCTACTCGCAAAAGAAACTAACTGCAGCCTCCCCGAGGAATCTATCCAAGGCTATCATCAACGTACGAATTAACCGGCATATGGCTGAGGCACTGATTGATACCGGTAGCTCTGAAAGTTTCGTCAACAGCTTGCTAGTGAAGGGCAGGAAATGGAAGATCCACCCGACAGACAATACGGTATGCATGGCCGCCACATCACTACAGTCCCGCGTACGAGGGTACTGCAATGTTGAATTCGACGTAAAAGGGTACACGCATCGGGATGTAAGGGTACTGGTGCTCCGTGATTTATGCGCAGACGTAATTCTGGGTCATAATGTCCTCAAGCAGCACACGAGTGTCGAAATACCCTTTGGAGGAAGCAAACCTCGTCTAATTTTAAATGCTTTGACCACCACAGAGGTAACGTTCCCCAGCTGTTCGCTAACTTGTCGCCGGTCTGTAAACCGATAGCGATCAAATCGCGGCGATATACCACTGCTGACATGAATTTCATCACTTCAGAAACCAAGCGATTACTGGAAGAAGGAATTATAGAACCGAGCGATTCGCCATGGCACGCACAGGTGTTGGTCACCGCCAACCAGAATCATAAGAAACGAATGGTTGTCGATTATTCCCAAACGGTCAATCGTTTCACCCAACTCGACGCCTACCCTTTGCCGCGCATAGACGAGATGGTCGAACGCGTGGCCAATTATAAGATATTCAGCACCATCGATTTGCGAAGCGCCTATCATCAAATTCCCATCCGAGAGGAAGACAAACCTTACACCGCATTCCAGGCAGGTAGACACCTCTATCAATTCAGGAGGATTCCATTCAGTGTCACGAATGGAGTAGCTTGCTTCCAACGGGTTATGGACGACATCATCTCAGATGAAAACCTCAAAGACACTTTTGTTTACGTGGACAATGTCACAGTGTGCGGTAGGGATCAGGGGGAACATGACATGAATCTGGACAGATTCTTGAGCATTGCTAGAAAATATAATCTGACTCTCAACTACGAGAAATTTTTTTGACTTTTATTACAAAAAAGTATAAAGGGTAAAATTCAATACAACAAAGCAAAGGATTATATACAAGAGTGGAAAAAAGAAGAGAAGAAACCAATTCAATTTTCAAGTAATCGATAAAGCATTGATAACAGTTTATACACAAGGAACACCCCCAAAAAATACATTGGAGAGAGGAGAAGATGATAAGAAGAGAGAAAGCAACACAGGCTCCACACGTACCGCCAGAGACTGAGCAACAGCCCCTTGCGTTTGCACGTGCGTGCCAAGCGAGAGAGGGTGAGAGAGAGAGAGAGAGAGAGAGAGAGAGAGAGAGAGAGAGAGAGAGAGAGAGAGGAGAGAGAGAGAGAGAGAGAGAGAGAGAGAGAGAGAGAGAGAGAGAGAGAGAGAGAGAGAGAGAGAGAGAGAGAGAGAGAGAGAGAGAGAGAGAGAGAGAGAGAGAGAGAGAGAGAGAGAGAGAGAGAGAGAGAGAGAGAGAGAGAGAGAGAGAGAGAGAGAGAGAGAGAGAGAGAGAGAGAGAGAGAGAGAGAGAGAGAGGTGGGGTGTTCGCATTAAATGAGTTTGAATTGGACAGACTTTATTTGCTTGAAACACGAGTTTGCATCGAGATGCTCTGATTGTATATGGCGTCGTGGCTTAGTTGGTTAAAGTGCCTGTCGAATAAACAGGAGATCCTGGGTTTGAATCCCAGGCGTGCTCTTTTTTGTTTTCGTGGTGACCACGATGGGATCGAGGATCAATGTGTGAAAAGTGAAGAGACTGACGTTCAGATGTCCTTCCGAGAGGTGGGTGCTGCAGCTCAGAGCACACCGTCCTCCGAATGAAGAACAATGGTTTTTCCGTCGAGAATTTTGCCAGTTGTTCAGTTGCGGACGTGCAATTTCTCACGACGTCATAAAATGAGTGCGTCACTGTGTGCTCATTACCACGTTACGTCATCGGAACATGCCAAACAAGGTCGGAAAAAAATTCCCCCCAAAAAATGCGAATTTCTCAGAAGTCGAAGTGCAGCACTCGGAATGGACATCGATTCCGGTTCCATTCCATGGTTGGAATCGAGGATCGAGTCCTTTGAAATCGATTCCCGCCCACCAAGAGTGTGTGTGTGTGTGTGTGTGTGTGTGTCTGTTTGTGTGTGTGTGTGTGTCTGTTTGTGTGTCTGCTTGTGTGTGTGTGTCTGTGTGTGTGCCTCTGTGTGTGTGCCTCTGTGTGTGTGTGTGCCTCTGTGTGTGTCTGTGCCTGTGATAGCCTCTGTGTGTGTCTGTTTGTGTGTGTGTGCCTGTGTGTGCCTGTGTGTGCTTGTGTCTGTGTATGTGTGTCTGTGTGTGTGTGCCTGTGTGTGTATGTCTGTATGTGCCTGTGTGTGTATGTGCCTGTGTGTGTGCTCTGCGCGTGTGTATGTGTGTGTGCCTGTGTGTGTGTCTGTGTGTGTATGTCTGTGTTTGTGTGTGTTTGTGTGTGCCTGTGTGTATGTCTATGTGTGTATGTCAATGCCTGTGTGTGTGTGTCTGTGCCTGTGTGTGTGCCTGTGCATGTGTGTCTGTTTGTGTGTGTGTGCCTGTTTGTGTGTGTGTGTGTGTGTGTGTGTGTGTGTGTGTGTGTGTGTGTGTGTGTGTGTGTGTGTGTGTGTGACAGAGAGACAGAGAGGTGTTCACATTAAATAAGTATGAATTGGACAGATTTACTTGTATGAAACACGAGTTTGCATCGAGATGCCCCGATTGTATATGGCGTAGCCGTGGCTTAGTTGGTTAAAGCGCCTGTCTAGTAAACAGGAGATCCTGGGTTCGAATCCCAGCGGTGCCTCTTTTTGTTTTCGTCGTGATCGAGGATCAATGTGTGAAAAGAGAGACTGACGTTCTGATGTCCTTCCGAGAGGGGTGCTGCAGCTCAGAGCACACCGTCCTCCGAATGAAGAACAATGGTTTTCCGTCGAGTATTTTGCCAGTTGTTCAGTTGCGGACGTGCAATTTGGTCACGACGTCATAAAATGAGTGCGTCACTGTGTGCTCATTACTGTGGTGAATTGAAGGTCGTGACGCAGATCACATGTTGCACGGCTCGAGCACGGAAGAGATAAAGCTGAGGTTCCGCACGGTCGGGGGGTTGTTCAGCTGCGGACGTGCAATTTCTCACGACGTCATAAAATGAGTGCGTCACTGTGTGCTCATTACCACGTTACGTCATCGGAACATGCCAAACAGGTCGGAAAAAAAATTCCCCCCCAAAAAATGCGAATTTCTCAGAAGTCGAAGTGCAGCACTCGGAATGGACATCGATTCCGGTTCCATTCCATGGTTGGAATCGAGGATCGAGTCCTTTGAAATCGATTCCGCCCACCAAGAGTGTGTGTGTGTGTGTGTGTGTGTGTGTGTCTGTTTGTGTGTGTGTGTGTGTGTCTGTTTGTGTGTCTGCTTGTGTGTGTGTGTCTGTGTGTGTGCCTCTGTGTGTGTGCCTCTGTGTGTGTGTGCCTCTGTGTGTGTCTGTGTCTGTGTGTGCCTCTGTGTGTGTCTGTTTGTGTGTGTGTGCCTGTGTGTGCCTGTGTGTGCTTGTGTCTGTGTATGTGTGTCTGTGTGTGTGTGCCTGTGTGTGTATGTCTGTATGTGCCTGTGTGTGTATGTGCCTGTGTGTGTGCCTGCGCGTGTGTATGTGTGTGTGGCTGTGTGGGTGTGTCTGTGTGTGTATGTCTGTGTTTGTGTGTGCATGTGTGCGCCTGTGTGTATGTCTATGTGTGTATGTCAATGCCTGTGTGTGTGTCTGTGCCTGTGTGTGTGCCTGTGCATGTGTGTCTGTTTGTGTGTGTGTGCCTGTTTGTGTGTGTGTGTGTGTGTGTGTGTGTGTGTGTGTGTGTGTGTGTGTGTGTGTGTGTGTGTGTGTGTGTGACAGAGAGACAGAGAGGTGTTCACATTAAATAAGTATGAATTGGACAGATTTACTTGTATGAAACACGAGTTTGCATCGAGATGCCCCGATTGTATATGGCGTCGTGGCTTAGTTGGTTAAAGCGCCTGTCTAGTAAACAGGAGATCCTGGGTTCGAATCCCAGCGGTGCCTCTTTTTGTTTTCGTCGTGATCGAGGATCAACGTGTGAAAAGAGAGACTGACGTTCTGATGTCCTTCCGAGAGGGGGTGCTGCAGCTCAGAGCACACCGTCCTCCGAATGAAGAACAATGGTTTTCCGTCGAGTATTTTGCCAGTTGTTCAGTTGCGGACGTGCAATTTGTCACGACGTCATAAAATGAGTGCGTCACTGTGTGCTCATTACTGTGGTGAATTGAAGGTCGTGACGTGTGATCACATGTTGCACGGCTCGAGCACGGAAGAGATAAAGCTGAGGTTCGGCACGGTCGGGGGGATTGTCCCAGGGGCATTGTCGTTTTATGTCGGCGGTTCACTTGGTGCTCGTTGAATGGTGAGAATTGAGAGTATATCGGACTCCGTGCTTATACTGATTTATTTTGTGGTGATTAGTTGCGCGTGTATACCTTACTGCTTATGTACTCTTTGCTGCGTCTGTATTCCCTGGTGTGCCCGTAGAAGCGGCTCCAATCAAATGGAATAAAGCCTACACTCTGAAGGTTCATCTCTCGTTTTCATTTCAATTTATTCCATTTGGTTTTCTCGGCTCTCTCAACCAAGGATGGACAAGATCTACAAACCGGAGAGGTTCGACGCAGACCCAAACGCGACTGACTCAGAAATGAAATGGTCGCATTGGTTCCGTTCCTTCTCACACTATCTGACCATCATCGAAGAGGGAGCTGACAAATTGGCCGCCCTTGTGAATCATGTCTCGCCCAGCGTATACAGGCTCTTCTCGGAGTGTGACACCTACGAAGCAGCGATCGACGTGCTGCAGGCGCTCTACGTGAAGCGCAAGAACGAGGTATACATACGACATCTTCTCAACACACGCAAGCAAGCAGCCGGGGAGACAATCGATCAGTTCCTGCAAGCTCTGAAACAGCTGGGAAAAGACGGCAGCTTCCGGGCCGTAAACGCCGAGGAACACCGAAATGAAGCGACCCGGGAGGCATTTATCCAAGGACTTAGATCAGCCCACATACGGCAACGCTTACTAGAGAAAGCGCAACCCACTCTTGAAAAGGTAGTCGATCAGGCTCGAGCGATGGATACGGCTCAGCAGCAATCTGAGTCATTTGGGACACCGATGCTGCTAATGAACGCTGCTACGGTGGAAACTCAAGGAACCCCACAGACACAGACACAGCCAGACACAGGGGATGGAGAAAAACCCGAGGAGCCGGATACCCAGACCTCGTCAAACTCCTCAGCAACTACTCCGGTTGGTAAATGCTTCTTTTGTGGGTACAAAAGACACATCCGCCACAAATGCCCCGCCAGAGATGCCACATGCATGAATTGTAACAAGAAAGGGCATTATGCCAGGGTATGTAAATCTACTCTAAGGAGAAATAAACCCACTTCTGCGGCTCTCTACTCGCAAAAGAAACTAACTGCAGCCTCCCCGAGGAATCTATCCAAGGCTATCATCAACGTACGAATTAACGGGCATATGGCTGAGGCACTGATTGATACCGGTAGCTCTGAAAGTTTCGTCAACAGCTCGCTAGTGAAGGGCAGGAAATGGAAGATCCACCCGACAGACAATACGGTATGCATGGCCGCCACATCACTACAGTCCCGCGTACGAGGGTACTGCAATGTTG
>NC_140970.1:33898673-33923673 GCF_056783735.1 Eptatretus burgeri | reverse complement strand
GATAGGCTGACTCCAGGATTTAGGATTGTCTGCCTCATCTAATCTTTTATCCAAGTTTGTACCTGGACCACAGAAAGAATACCCTGGAAGATGTAATTCTCCTGGTATTTCAGTAGTTGTAAATTTACTTCCTGATAAAAACTTTTGTACATCTCCTCCGAATTTGTGTTTGGAGATAAATTGACTTTTTTTTGTACCACTCACCGAACATATACCTTTTGTATAACCCTGTTATTTTTACTTTTAATATAAGAAATATATTTAGTATTAGATTTATTTTTACATTTGAGACAATAACTCATTTATTTATGTGAAAAATTCCTGCAGAGTGCAAAAACCTTTTTAGTTTCCAACATGCACATTTGCATCTTAATTTTTAAAACATAAAGAATCCTTAGAAATGCCTTCACTCTCTCCTCCATTTATTTAAGAAAAATTTTTAATTAAAATGAATAGCTTGTTGATGGCAATAGCCTTGTCGAAAGTATTGCAAATAGACTTGTCAATTCTTTGTTTTCCTCCTCGGTGGGTTGAGTTATTTTCTGTAATACCACCAATCTTTTTTGAATCTCACTGGTTTCCATATTTTGATATTTATTTTGTCTCGCTCTTTCCTCCCTCTCCTCCCTCTCTCTCTTCTCTCTTTCCTCCCTCTCCTCCTTCTCTCTCTTCTCTCTTTCCTCCTTCTCTTTCTTCTCCCTCTCCTCCTTCTCTCTCTTCTCATTTTCCTCCTCTTCCCTCTCTTCTTCAACTACTTCCTCATCCCTTACTATCCTTGAATCGCTTACACCCCATAGAATATTATACATATATTCATCAGGATTTCTTGTTATTCCTGTATCCAAAATAATTTTTTTTACAGCAGGAAACCAATAAAATTTCTTTTGAATTTCTAAAAGAGCCTTACCTTTTCTTAACTTTATAATTTTTTCATTATTTATCATTCTAATTAAATCTAAAGTTGTCGGTTTATCAACATCAGCATAATGCCAATCTTTTATTGAAAATACCTCATTCTTATGTTGTAGAACATATTTATTAAAATACCGAATACCCTTTTCTTGAAGGTATGCTTGGACACAGAAATGATAATTTTCTTGAAGCCTTCTTGCTGTCATTTATGTATTAGAAATATATGTTAGAATAATATTATGGCACGAAACACCTCCCCATCTTCCCATAGTTAAATCATTTTGTATTTCCTTACTTATTATATATAATCCTGTTTTTTCTGTTTTCATGAGATAAACAAGGGCAAAACCATTATTATATTTACCCTTATTAAATTCTTTTATTTGTTGTTTACTAATCGTAGCCCCACAAAACTCAATCTCGATACCAAGTGGATAATATTCTTCCTTACGAGACTGATTTAATTGTTCCAGGTCTTCGAGGTTAATTTTAAATGACCAATTATACCCTAAATCATTCATATCATACCCCCATTGTTCTATTCTCATACAAACGATACGCCCTTCTTTATAAAAATTTATTTTAATTCGAACTGTGAATTCTGTATGACCTGGAGATAATATCAACACTTCTGTATCTTTGGAATACACAGCCGTTTTATTTAAGGATATATATTGTGATAAATCGCTTAATCTCACCAAGTCATTCGCGTCAGTCGGGCTTGGATAATTTTTTAATTTAAAAGCATTTTTCATGTTAATATTTTTGGTTATATTATATTTATGTCGTTCAGCCTGTGCCTTTGTGTAATAATTTTATAAATCAATATCCAGTTCTTGAGATACACCAAAGATAGAACCATCTTTACCAACATAAGTCATTTATATTAGATTAAAAATAATATCATAAATTTTTTATTTTTGTTGAGTTGAAATAACACATATAGACATAATTGACCACAACACTTGGAATTTAATTCTTGGACTTGAAATGTTTGATAAACACCATTCTGTAAGAATTTTATAACTTCAACAGGTGGTGGAAGACCAAAACTATCAAAATAATATTTGTCTTGACTATTAAAAATACAAACCCAATGAGAACCGTTCCCATTATTATCTTCTAAGTTCATAATAATATTCTTTGTATGTTTCGGCACATTTGTTAATTCATCTCTCATACAAATAACCACATTATGAATTTTTAATTTCTTACAATATTTGTCAAGTTGTAAATTTGATGTTGTATTCTTTCCAAATTTTTCCAACCACTCATCAATGCTCATTTATTTATTAGAAAGATATAATCCATTACCTCTTTTCGTTAATTTTACACCTGCTTGTGCAATAGAAGAAAGCATATCTCCAACTAACAATCTCGCTTTATCAGGCAGACCTTCAAGTTTTTCAGCAAAATCTACAATTACGCCACTTCCACTAATTTGTTTCTCCAACTCTTTGTTATGTCTTTCCAATTCTTTTTGAGCCTGGAGTTGAGCCTTCCTTTCGTTGGCAGTTTTCACCGCTGTTGAAATACCACCTGTCAATGCTCCAACTGCACTTAAACCAGCAAATAAAGGAATTAGAAATGGGAGAAATCCTCCACTCGTCTCTCTTATTGAATATTTTTTCAACATTGGTTTTGTCATTTTAATTTTAAGTGAGCCAGTGTCATTCGAGATTTTAACCTGTTCTCTTGTGAGCAAAACATCAATTCTTACTGCTCCTTTTCTCTGAATTGTATTAACGTTAATCGTACAAGGCTTTTGATTTTGAACACAAGATGATAGTTTATGAAGATTGATTTGATTAACATATACCCCAGTTGGTACTTTGCCACTCATTTATTTAACAAAAAATTATGTGAGACTAATCATCACACCATTATCTGTATTAATCTGCAATTCTGTTTCTTCCAAAAGCAAACAATATGTATCAACTTCTTCACTCTCTCTTCTTTCAATGTATAGGGAAGTATCCACTCGATTAGACTTTATAGTTTCCTTTTGCGCGCTCAGGTCAAACGCATAGATTGTATACAAACTTTTAAATGCTGTCATATCCAAAATAGGTTCTTTATTTCCATTACTTTCACACACCTTTTGGTAAGACTTGTATGCTTCAGCAAAATCATTTTTTCCCAATTAATTTCCAATCTATCTCGTGGATAAAATGTTCCATCTAGAGAAACGCGAAGTTGTTTCACCTTAGCATTATCACTCAATGCATTATTCTTATCAGTCGCAGTATCACCATCTGGCTTTTTAAAAATGATCCACAGATATCGTGGCTTTCCTTCCAGAACACCCAAATTCCACGTGTAAGTAGTTTGATTGAGTTTAACGTGTTGACATCTTCTTTTGAGGTATGATACACTGAGTGGTTTCTTTGAGTTAAGTCTTCGATTCAACATCTCTTCTGTTTTAAGATTAGGAGTATATTCACTGATATACCAACTCATTTCCTCAATTACAAATTTATTCTGATCACCAAAAGCACAAGCAACACCAAAAAGCAATCGATTTTCATTATCATTCCTTTGTAGTTGAAATCTAATTTTAAGACCATACAGAACTTTATCATGATCACAAAATCCAAATATACCTTTAAGAGGAACCGCCACAGTAAAACTATTTTCTGCTTTTGTATCATCATTATACGCTCCTTTCCTTTGAATATATCCAGGGTCTGTGTTTGTTCCCGTTGACATATCAGGAATAAAACCTTCGACAGACCCCTTTCCCATTCTATCACTGAATGTATAGAGTGTAAATTTTATCATTTCAGATACAGCAGAGACATAATCAACCGCTTCAACTTCTTGTGTTCCAATATACAAACGCACACTATCAAACATTTTCCAGAAGAAATCATTTACAAGTGTAGCGTTTGTGTTATTCCCAGCTTTAGTGAATTTAAATTTACACAACAAGAAACTTTCGGAGAGATTCAAATAGGTTTGTTGATTATTTATTTCAAAACTTTTTGTACCATTCGTATTCCAGTCTGTTCCAGTTATTGCATTTACCTTGAAGTAATCTTCTTTTTTAGTGGAGTTTGAGATAATAATAGTATCATCCAAATCATAGATACTATCAATTGCTTCCATACTTGTATTTATTTAGGAAAAAGATGTTAAAACTTTTGAAACCCTGATCCAAGTATTTGAATTATTTTCTGTCGTTCTTGGGGGGACAACTGAGTTTTGCCTTTCTTAATTTCTTTTATTGCTTGTAATTTATGAGATTCCTTCTGAGCATCTTTTATACTCTTTACAGCACCTGCTACATTTCCCACAGCAGAAGCAGTTGAACCAATTAGATCTTTATGTTTAAGAATAGTTGAACCAATACCCATGAGAGTATCAATTATCCCATCTCCTCTAAATTGATGTCCAACACCCCTTTGTCTCTTAGGTTTATAGTATCCTCTACCAAGATATATACCTTCACCCTTGTAGTATGGGGAAAGAAACATCCCATCCCCTATAATTATTTTATATTTTCCCAACTCGTGTTTCCTCACAATAACCATCGTATTTATTTATTGGAAAACTTCACGTAGGTGAATTCTGATAGATATAACTTCTCCATTAAAAGAAATCACACGATTATCTTGGTCGGTTATCCTAAAATTTACTCTGTGTATGGTTTTTCCTGACACAGGTAGATAAACCAAATTTTTAGGTTCCATATTGAATTTATAACCAATTGAGGTTGAGTATGCGCTGAATGAAAATATTGTATTTGTTTTTTTTCCATCATTATAAGCACCATCAATCAAATCACAGTGAATTAACACCGAATTTATTCCTGAGGATATTTGAATGACATTATCACTGTAAAAAGTCCCATTAGTTTCAATCTTTTTTGAGGAGAAACCCAATAACTCTCTAAATGAATTATCAATTGTGAAATCAACCTTGTAGTTATTTTTAACTTTAATCGTTGATTTTGAAGTATGTTAGTAGGGTAAGAATACTGATTCTGGCTCACTTTTCCCCATGTAAATGAATGGGGGATTTTCAGCGATTTATATTTTTTTTCCCTAAAAATAAATCCCCTTTTTATCCCAAGGTATATTTATTTGTCTCCCCTTTTAACCTGGAGGTTGAACCTCATTGAATTGAACACCTGGGGGGTTGAACAGCTCACTCATTGAACCTATAAAGATTTGTTCATTCTCAAATTCCTTCAATAGTTTAATTTTCTTTGCACAATAATCCCCATCTAAAATATTGACAAACAAAACATTTGAATCTTTATATTTTTTAAGATACCCCTTTTGTGCCATTACGAAATGATAAACTTCTCTTAATGATCTCATCTGACCACCTCCTGAGCCACATATCATTTTGAGATTATAGTAAATTGTTTTTTCATTGTTCAATTGATAACCATCAAAGTTTTCAGTCCATTCAAGGATATTCATTTTTTTCTTTACATCCTCTAACGTACTACTTTTTAAATTGATTCGCTTATTTGTTTTATTTACCTTTGTTTTTTAAAGGGACAACCCACGCATATCTACTCCTCAAATCAATAACGGTTAAAGCATACTTGTACCCCTTATCATTATTGAGTTCAATCAAATCAGCAGACCAGATATAATCAACTTCCTTGGAATAAACTTTCCTTCTCTGAAACTTTGTGAATATTGGTTTATGTAATTCATCAGCTAATTGCTCTTCAGTCTTAATGGCATCATTAGAGCCTATGAGTTTTTTGAATTTCCAAGTCCAAGTTTCAATTTAGCACTAATCATCTTCTTCACGATGAACCTATCAACTTTTTCTCTCAAGGTTGGATTTTGTATCAGAGACAAATTATACAACATTTCTCTATCGGCTTCATGCTTTTCTTCCAACGTTGTGGTATTCCCATAATCAATATCGTGTCTCATGCACACTTCATCAACTCTATTGATTGGTTTACTCCAGGATTTAGGATTGTCTGCCTCATCTAATCTTTTATCCAAGTTTGTGCCTGGACCACAGAAAGAATACCCTGGAAGATGTAATTCCCCTGGTATTCCAGTAGTTGTAAATTTACTTCCTGATAAAAACTTTTGTATATCTCCTCCGAGTTTGTGTTTGGAGATAAATTGATTTTTTTTGAACCACACACCGAACATATACCTTTTTGGATAACCCTGTTATTTTTACTTTTAATATATGAAATATTTTTAGTATTAGTTTTCTTTTTACATTTGAGACAATAACTCATTTATTTATGAGAAAAATTCCTGCAGAGTGCAAAAACCTTTTTAGTTTCCAACATGCACATTTGAATCTTAATTTTTAAAACATAAAGAATCCTTAGAAATGCCTTCACTCTCTCCTCCATTTATTTAAGGGAAAACTTGAATTAAAATGAATGGCTTGACGATGTCAATAGTCTTGAAGAAAATATTGCAAATAGACTTGTCAATTCTTTGTTTTCCTCCTCGGTGGGTTGAGTTATTTTCTGTAATACCTCCAATCTTTTTTGAATCTCACTGGTTTCCATATTTTGATATTTATTTTGTCTCGCTCTTTCCTCCCTCTCCTCCTTCTCTTTCTTCTCTCTTTCCTCCCTCTCTCTATTCTCCCTCTCTCTATTCTCCCTCTCCTCCTTCTCCTTTTCCTCCTCTTCCCTCTCTTCTTCAACTCCTTCCTCATCCCTTACTATCCTTGAATCGTTTACACCCCATAGAATATTATACATATATTCATCAGGATTTCTTGTTATTCCTGCATCGAAAATAATTTTTTTTACAACAGGAAACCAATAAAATTTCTTTTGAATTTCTAAAAGAGCCTTACCTTTTCTTAACTTAATAATTTTTTCATTATTTAACATTCTAATTAAATCTAAAGTTGTCGGTTTATCAACATCAGCATAATGCCAATCTTTTATTGAAAATACCTCATTCTTATGTTGTAGAACATATTTATTAAAATACCGAATACCCTTTTCTTGAAGGTATGCTTGGACACAGAAATGATAATTTTCTTGAAGCCTTCTTGCTGTCATTTATGTATTAGAAATATATGTTAGAACAATATTATGGCACGAAACACCTCCCCATCTTCCCATAGTTAAATCATTTTGTATTTCCTTACTTATTATATATAATCCTGTTTTTTCTGTTTTCATGAGATAAACAAGGGCAAAACCATTATTATATTTACCCTTATTAAATTCTTTTATTTGTTGTTTACTAATCGTGGACCCACAAAACTCATTCTCGATACCAAGTGGATAATATTCTTCCTTACGAGACTGATTTAATTGTTCCAGGTCTTCGAGGTTAATTTTAAATGACCAATTATACCCTAAATCATTCATATCATACCCCCATTGTTCTATTCTCATACAAACGATACGCCCTTCTTTATAAAAATTTATTTTAATTCGAACTGTGAATTCTGTATGACCTGGAGATAATATCAACACTTCTGTATCTTTGGAATACACGGCTGTTTTATTTAAGGATATATATTGTGATAAATCGCTTAATCTCACCAAGTCATTCGCGTCAGTCGGGCTTGGATAATTTTTTAATTTAAAAGCATTTTTCATGTTAATATTTTTGGTTATATTATATTTATGTCGTTCAGCCTGTGCCTTTGTGTAATAATTTGATAAATCAATATCCAGTTCTTGAGATACACCAAAGATAGAACCATCTTTACCAACATAAGTCATTTATATTAGATTAAAAATAATATCATAAAATTTTATATTTTTGTTGAGTTGAAATAACACATATAGACATAATTGACCACAACACTTGGAATTTAATTCTTGGACTTGAAATGTTTGATAAACACCATTCTGTAAGAATTTTATAACTTCAACAGGTGGTGGAAGGCCAAAACTATCAAAATAATATTTGTCTTGACTATTAAAAATACAAACCCAATGAGAACCGTTCCCATTATTATCTTCTAAGTTCATAATAATATTCTTTGTATGTTTCGGCACATTTGTTAATTCATCTCTCATACAAATAACCACATTATGAATTTTTAATTTCTTACAATATTTGGCAAGTTGTAAATTTGATGTTGTATTCTTTCCAAATTTTTCCAACCACTCATCAATGTTCATTTATTTATTAGAAAGATATAATCCATTACCTCTTTTCGTTAATTTTACACCTGCTTGTGCAATAGAAGAAAGCATATCTCCAACTAACAATCTCGCTTTATCAGGCAGACCTTCAAGTTTTTCAGCAAAATCTACAATTACGCCACTTCCACTAATTTGTTTCTCCAACTCTTTGTTATGTCTTTCCAATTCTTTTTGAGCCTGGAGTTGAGCCTTCCTTTCGTTGGCAGTTTTCACCGCTGTTGAAATACCACCCGTCAATGCTCCAACCGCACTTAAACCAGCAAATAAAGGAATTAGAAATGGGAGAAATCCTCCACTCGTCTCTCTTATTGAATATTTTTTCAACATTGGTTTTGTCATTTTAATTTTAAGTGAGCCAGTGTCATTCAAGATTTTAACCTGTTCTCTTGTGAGCAAAACATCAATTCTTACTGCTCCTTTTCTCTGAATTGTATTAACGTTAATCGTACAAGGCTTTTGATTTTGAACACAAGATGATAGTTTATGAAGATTGATTTGATTAACATATACCCCAGTTGGTACTTTGCCACTCATTTATTTAACAAAAAATTATGTGAGACTAATCATCACACCATTATCTGTATTAATCTGCAATTCTGTTTCTTCCAAAAGCAAACAATATGTATCAACTTCTTCACTCTCTCCTCTTTCAATGTATAGGGAAGTATCCACTCGATTAGACTTTATAGTTTCCTTTTGCGCGCTCAGGTCAAACGCATAGATTGTATACAAACTTTTAAATGCTGTCATATCCAAAATAGGTTCTTTATTTCCATTACTTTCACACACCTTTTGGTAAGACTTGTATGCTTCAGCAAAATCATTTTTTCCCAATTAATTTCCAATCTATCTCGTGGATAAAATGTTCCATCTAGAGAAACGCGAAGTTGTTTCACCTTAGCATTATCACTCAATGCATTATTCTTATCAGTCGCAGTATCACCATCTGGCTTTTTAAAAATGATCCACAGATATCGTGGCTTTCCTTCCAGAACACCCAAATTCCACGTGTAAGTAGTTTGATTGAGTTTAACGTGTTGACATCTTCTTTTGAGGTATGATACACTGAGTGGTTTCTTTGAGTTAAGTCTTCGATTCAACATCTCTTCTGTTTTAAGATTAGGAGTATATTCACTGATATACCAACTCATCTCCTCAATTACAAATTTATTCTGATCACCAAAAGCATTACCAACACCAAAAAGCAATCTATTTTCATTATCATTCCTTTGTAGTTGAAATCTAATTTTAAGACCATACAGAACTTTATCATGATCACAAAATCCAAATATACCTTTAAGAGGAACCGCCACAGTAAAACTATTTTCTGCTTTTGTATCATCATTATACGCTCCTTTCCTTTGAATATATCCAGGGTCTGTGTTTGTTCCCGTTGACATATCAGGAATAAAACCTTCGACAGACCCCTTTCCCATTCTATCACTGAATGTATAGAGTGTAAATTTTATCATTTCAGATACAGCAGAGACATAATCAACCGCTTCAACTTCTTGTGTTCCAATATACAAACGCACACTATCAAACATTTTCCAGAAGAAATCATTTACAAGTGTAGCGTTTGTGTTATTCCCAGCTTTAGTGAATTTAAATTTACACAACAAGAAACTTTCGGAGAGATTCAAATAGGTTTGTTGATTATTTATTTCAAAACTTTTTGTACCATTCGTATTCCAGTCTGTTCCAGTTATTGCATTTACCTTGAAGTAATCTTCTTTTTTAGTGGAGTTTGAGATAATAATAGTATCATCCAAATCATAGATACTATCAATTGCTTCCATACTTGTATTTATTTAGGAAAAAGATGTTAAAACTTTTGAAACCCTGATCCAAGTATTTGAATTATTTTCTGTCGTTCTTGGGGGACAACTGAGTTTTGCCTTTCTTAATTTCTTTTATTGCTTGTAATTTATGAGATTCCTTCTGAGCATCTTTTATACTCTTTACAGCACCTGCTACATTTCCCACAGCAGAAGCAGTTGAACCAATTAGATCTTTATGTTTAAGAATAGTTGAACCAATACCCATGAGAGTATCAATTATCCCATCTCCTCTAAATTGATGTCCAACACCCCTTTGTCTCTTAGGTTTATAGTATCCTCTACCAAGATACATACCTTCACCCTTGTAGTATGGGGAAAGGAACATCCCATCCCCTGTAATTATTTTATATTTTCCCAACTCGTGTTTCCTCACAATAACCATCGTATTTATTTATTGGAAAACTTCACGTAGGTGAATTCTGATGGATATAACTTCTCCATTAAAAGAAATCACACGATTATCTTGGTCGGTTATCCTAAAATTTACTCTGTGTATGGTTTTTCCTGACACAGGTAGATAAACCAAATTTTTAGGTTCCATATTAAATTTATAACCAATTGGGGTTGAGTATGCACTGAATGAAAATATTGTATTTGTTATTAATCAATCATTATAAGCACCATCAATCAAATCACAGTGAATTAACACCGAATTTATTCCTGAGGATATTTGAATGACATTATCACTGTAAAACGTCCCATTAGTTTCAATCTTTTTGAGGAGAAACCCAATAACTCTCTAAATGAATTATCAATTGTGAAATCAACCTTGTAGTTATTTTTAACTTTAATCGTTGATTTTGAAGTATGTTTTTGAATGTTTATAACAATATTTTTTGGTTCATCACCCTGTTCTTTCATAAGACGAGCAATTTCGGAAGATATTTGAGAAATCTCATATGCTCCGGGTGAGACTGTTATCGTTTTGTATCCACTTCCGGGATTATAACTAAACTTGTCATTTTTATCAGTTATATTAAATAAGGTATTATAAGTTTCCATGGACAATAAAGATGCCTCATATTCTTTTGTTGTGTCAAGTTGTAGTGGGTATGGGAATGAAGATGTGTGGTCGCTTGTTGTGAAATTGAAACTAAGGATTGTGCTTCTCATCTTATTTAATACGAGATAAAATGTCTTTATATTGAGATTTATTAATTATTTTCATGTTCATCAACTGGTCTAAAATGGCTGATGCTTCATTAAAACAATTGTTATTTCCAGCCTTCTGACTGCCTAACAACAATAACAGTCTATTAACTAATTGCGATGGGTCATTTGGAAGAAAACTAACACCTGAACCAAGGATACTTAAAGCCTGAATAATGTGTTTCTCCTTCTCATTCTTCCTACTTTTACCAGAAAGAATAACCTTATAATTTAGAGTGTTCAGCAAATCAATATATACTCTATCATCATTATTTTCCATATCCAATGGTTTATCAATATACTTTGATTCATCCTTCACAGTTGAACCTTGTCTTCCATCTTTTGTGAGAAGAAACATTAATCTCGGAGTTAGTTTAACAGGGGGTTGAGCAGAACTTAAGAACCTTAATTCATCATTAAATATCAATACCTTTTCTTGAACAAGATGAAATATTGCTGGTTGTTCTGTTGGAATGAGTCCTGCTTTGGTTTTTGAATCCGCTGAATATTCATTGTTTTGAACAGCATTCACAATATAATCAGGGGGTTGATTAATCTCTTCCAGTTGTTGAAATAAACCTTCATCATGTTCTAATTCTCCAATATGCTCTAATTCTTCCTCCGTCATTTGACTGAAATCTTTCAACATTTGGAGCTTTCTGGGAGTATATTCTACTGTGGGAACTGTGGAAACATCTTTCATTTTTTCTTGGGAAGTTTTTAAAAGTGGTTTAAAAAATTTCTGTTGTTTTCTTTCAAATGCTTCTTCGCCCGTTAGTTTCTGTCTGCGTTTCTTCTTTATGTCTTCCTGTTGTTTTACAACTTTTGAAACCAACTCTTGATGTTCCTTAAATCTTCTTGCTCTTTCTTTTACATCCATTTATTTATTGTAAAATATCATTTAATGAATTGTAAAGATCAACAGGGAAATTTTCCTTTTCTTCATCATTCAAGTAGATGTGTTCAAATAAATCCTTTTCTTTAAATATTTCATCAAATTCTTTATTAACATTAATGCGAGTTGTAATTTCTTCTTCACTAATACTTGCATCTCTGCTTTTCATACGTTTGCGTTGAGTTTCTTCATCAACATCAAAACCGAATGATAAAATCTTCACTCCACTCAGATGTTTAATAATTTGTCTCGTTCCTTCTGGATTAGTTTCTAATATCCCAACACCACCAGATTTTAGTTTCTTTAACTCACTCTTACAATGTGAATATTTTGTTGTACCAAGAGAAACCTCCTCAAATATTTGTCCTTCATTCCTCAATCGCATATGTTCCTCCACTGAAATATAGTGATAATCTTCACCTTTTACTTCTCCAGGTCTTATTGCTCTAGTTGTTGTTGATACAATGCGTATCACGGGGTGTTTTTTAAGTAAATTTACAATATTCTCATTTGTACTACACAAGAACCTTGATTTATGAAAGTTTTTTCCAGAAGCAGATTTACCCACAAGATTTATAATAATAGTTGTCATTTATATATGTAATTGTTTATAAAAAAATATATCCCTTAATATCTCATCTTGTTTCACAACAATATATTTATATTTTTCAGTCGTGTGCTTCATATAATCCTCAAATTTCTTTTTACTACATAATGTAGAACAATTATCTCTCCAAAAATTATTGATATCTATTGAATTTAACTTGAATAAAATAAAAGTATTAGCATTGTTTCTGATGGAACGACGAGGAAGTTGAAAGTACGATTGACTAAGATAAATACAATTACAAGAAGAATGTCTCCCTCTTGTGTAGTAGCTGTCCATTACCGTTTGGTTTCTCTCATTAACACAATCATCAAAGATAACGAGGTTCTTTTTTGATTTATCCAAATCTTGGGGAGACGGTATATCATCCGTATTATCACTAAGAATACAAGTTATAAGATTTGATTTCTTTTACATCTCTGTGTATCACAAAATAGTTGAATTATATCTTCAATGTTATAATCATTTAGGTTTTTTGACGTTTAAATAAACCTATTATATCTTCTTTTTGAAGACCAGCATTAAAACCTTGTGAGAGTAGTTGATACTCTGGTTGAAAACTCGACTTTGTGAAAATTATTAAATTGTCATAATCTAAAAAGTTGGGAGTGAGGAGCATTTTTAAAAGTAAGCAGGTTTTTCCACATCCACTTGAACCAACTATGAGACATCTTAATGAATTTGGGAGATTTTTATGGTTGTTAAATTTTATCTTATTTTCCCAAATAGGTAAAAAATCATTCATTTATATATTTGAAAAACAGGTTATTTAATTTATTATTGGCTTTTTTAGAAACTCTATATTTTATCCTAAGTTCAGGTTTAATTTCAAGATAATCCATTATTTTATTTATACAATATCTTGTGTTGATATTTCCCTGAAAATTACATCCATGAATAATATACAACAACAATCCTTTGAACATTTCTCTTATACGTTCAGTTTCTTCCCTTGTAAGGAAAGGTGTGTTATCATCCTCATACTTTACATTCATTTCTCTAATCAATCTTGTAAAGTAATTCATTTTTGGTGTAAATCTAAAAGAATTATTTTCCTTTTTATATTTTTTATTATCATTAATTAGAAGATAATCACAGAATATACATTGTTTATGGGCTTTTGACTCTGTGTTTAATCCCCGTCTTTCACACGCAGGACAATTCTCAAATTTGTCATATGGAGAATCAGGAAAGTCTAGCATATTTATAAAGTAAAACTTTACTTAAACTGAAATTCATCTATACTTTCAGTTGTATATTACCATCGATATCGATATACTTTTTTTCATTATCAGATTCAACGACAACATTTTTTATATTAAAGGTAATTTTAAAATTATCGTTAACTACTATTGAACGAAATGTCATTTCACCTGATATATTAACATCCTTTATTTCATCAGGATTTACATCTTTAGGGTTGTTGAAAAAAATACAAATTTCTCCTTGCATATTACAGATGGTCTTATCTTTTCTTTCTAAAGCTTCATCCATAAGGTTTTTGTTCTTTGATACTTTTTCTTGTTTCATTGCTTTTTCTAGTTTTGAATATATTACTAGAAGGAGAGGAGAAACTTTTGTTAGAGATACTTTAATTGATGTTCTACCAGGTATACTAAAAGCCCTTCCACTGAAGGAAATTGAAGAACTCATATTATTTACCATAATAGTTTTTATCCAATAGTTGTTATATTTATCTTTGTTCAATTTTACATCCTTGACATATTTCTCAGTATCTTTAACAGATGAAGAGATTGATTGAAACTTGTCTTTTGTGTCTTGAAACATTGTATTTATTAAGTGAAAAAGTTGGAGGATAAAATGTTTTTAAGCACAGATTCACCTATAAATTAAACGAAATTTTCATCAAGAAAATTTTAGTTCAAGCAAAGTTTTATTCTATAAATATGGTGAATACAACGTACTGCGATGTTTGTAATCACGAATATAAACATTATAGAAAACACCTCCGAACCAACAAACACACATTTAATCTATTTCATCAAATATCTCCTCTTGAGTTGGAAAGAAAACATTGTGATATCTGTTCAAAGGATGTTTTGAAGAGTAGTTATAATCAACATCTTCAATCACAAAAACACAAGAAAAATGAGTTTAAAGTAAAGGGAGACTATTATATTAAAAACACTGATGAGGCATTTAAAGGGCATATAAAAATAAGGATTTTTCAATTTGGAGAACCCGGTCCATCATCAATAGCTGAATCAATTGAAATAGTGAAACCCGATGTTGAAAAATTTATTAAAAAGACATTAAAAGAAATAAAAACTTTAAAGTTTTATATGGGAGTGAAAATGAATATGAAAAGACAAGATGAAGAACAAACTCCTTATATGAGAACAGATCTTCATTTTATAACATCATTTCAAGATTTTTTGAATAGTGGGGTTTATGAAGAACTATCAAGACAAGAGGAGGAAGTTGATAATACAGTGGTAGGAAGTGGATTCAATATTAAAAAAATCATCTTTTTAGATATACACATTCTAAAATCAAACCCTCTTAAAGCTTCTTCTTATATTGAATTACCAAAAGAAATAAAACTAAAGAAGGCAGTTGTTAATATTAAGAACAATGATAATAAATGTTTTCTCTGGTCTGTTCTTGCTCACTTACATCCACCAAAATGTAATTCAGAAAGAGTAAAACAATATATGAAATATGAGAATACCTTGGACATTAAAGATTTTAAATTCCCAATGCCACTAACAGATATTCCTAAATTTGAGAAAAAGAATAATCTTTCTATTAATGTATATGGATTAACGGATACAAACAAAGTTCAAATATTAAAAATTTCAAACAACTATAAAAATGAAGAAACACACATTGACCTTTTATATTTTAGTGTTGGAAAGAATTCACATTACACATACATCAATAATTTATCAAGATTAATCTCTTCTCAGGTATTCAGAACAGCAAACAAAATATATCCTTGTAAGCGATGTCTTAATTCATTTCATACAAAAGAACGATTAGAACAACATTCAAAATATTGTAGTAATCATAAATCAGCTGTAATTACAATGCCTAAACCTGGTGAAAAGATTTCTTTTGAAGATTATAATAAATCTATCATGCACCCATTTGTGATATACGCTGATTTTGAGTGTATGCTTAAAAGATAAATACTGCTTCTCCTAATCCAAAAGAACCATATACAAATAAATATCAAAAACATATTCCTTGTGGTTTCTGTTATTATATCAAATCATCTGTTGGAGAAAAGTATAACAAACTTGAACATTATCGTGGAAAAAATGCTTCACAAGAGTTTGTAAAACGATTAGAAAAGGATTGTATAAGACTCACTAAATTAATGAAAGAAACAAATGAACCGATGAAATTAACCAAAGAAGAAAAATTAGAATTTAGAATGAACAATATCTGTCATATTTGTGAGGGGGAAATTAAGGAGTCTAAAGTTAGAGGCCATTGTCATCTTACTGGTAAATATAGAGGTCCCGCTCATTCCTGTTGTAATCTTAATTATAAATTACCTTCTTTTATTCCAGTCTTTCTTCACAACAGCGCCAACTATGATACACATCTATTTATAAATGAACTTTCAAAAACACCAGGGAATATTTCTGCCATAACAAACACAAGTCAAAAGTATATTTCATTTTCAAAAATGATATTCACAAAACCTTTAACTCGTATTAGGTTTTTAGATTCTTACAAGTTTATGGGAACACCACTAGCCTACCTCGCATCAAATCTAAGCTCCACGGACTCTTTTCCAAATCTTAATTCATTCTTTCCAAAAGAGGAAATTCTCACTAAAGAGGAAATTCAGATTAAAGAGAGAATTCAAAGTAAAGAGGAAATTCCAACTGAAGATGAAATTCTAATTATAAAGAAAATTCGAACTAAAGAGGAAATTCAGATTAAAGATGAAATTCTGATTAAAGAAGGAATTCTTACGAGAGAGGAAATTCAAACAAGGAATGAAATTCAAAGTAAAGAGAAAATTCTTACAAGTAAGGGAATTTATCCTTATGATTATATGGATTCATTTATGAGATTTAAAGAAACACAACTTCCTTCAAAAGAAAGTTTCTATAATAACCTTTATGAAGAAGAGATAAGTGATAAGGAATATAAACACGCACAAGAAATATGGAAAATATTTAAGATAAAGAACCTTGGAGAATATCATGATTTATATCTAAAAACAGATGTTTTATTGTTAGCTGATGTGTTTGAAGCTTTTAGATCACTCTGTCATAATAAAAATTGTTATGGATTAGATCCTGCCCACTATTTCACAGCTCCTGGTTTAGCTTGGAGTGCAATGTTGAAAATGACAAAACAAGATATAGATTTAATCAGTGATGTGGATATGCTTTTGATGATTGAGAAGTCCAAGAGAGGTGGAATATCACAAGTATGTTCAAAAAGATATGCTAAAGCAAATAATAAATATCTTCCAAATTATGATAGTGAAAAAGATAGTAATTATTTGATGTATTTTGATGCTAATAATTTGTATGGATGGGCAATGTCTCAATCTCTGCCTTATGGTAAATTAGAGTGGGTGGAAGAAAAGGATTATGAAAAGGCTTTGATGAATATTGTTATTTCTTCTCAAGAGGAATTGAATGACGAAGAAGAAGGTTATTATTTTGAAGTTGATTTGAGGTACCCGAGTGATCTTCATAATAAGCATAAAGATCTTCCTTTTGCATGTGAGAAAGAAACTCCAAAGAAAGAATGGTTAAGTGATTATCATAAAAGTTTTAATATTAAAGGTAAATCAACAGAAAAGTTATTAACAACATTCTATGATAAAGAGGGATATGTTTTGCATCAGAGAAGCTTAAAACAGTTTTTGAGAGAAGGATTGAGAGTAGCTAAAATTCATAGAGTTTTAAAATTTAAACAAAGTCCTTGGGTGAAAAAGTATATTCAATTCAATACAGATATGAGAGCAAATACAAAAGTAAAATTTGAAGGGGACTTTTATAAATTAATGAATAATGCTGTATTTGGAAAGACTATGGAAAATGTTAGAAACAGGCAAAACATTAGATTCGCAACATCTTGGAAAGAAGCTTGAGATTGATAAATAAACCAAGTTTTGAGAGAGAAGAGGTTTTTTCAGAGAACTTTTCTGCAATTCATATGAAAAAGGAAAGTATTGTAATGGATAAACCAATTTATATTGGAACAGCAGTTCTTGATTTATCAAAGATATTGATGTATGATTATTTGTATAATGACTTAAAGAAAGAGTATGGTGAAAATGTTTCATTGTTGTATATGGATACTGATAGTTTTATCCTAGATATAAAAACTGATGATGTTTATGAAGATATGAAGAAAAATATTGGAGTATATGATACAAGTAATTTCAGCAAGAAGAGTGAGTTATTTTCCAAAAAGAATGAAAAGGTTATTGGTAAGTTTAAGGATGAGTTGGGTGGAAAAGTAATGAGTGAGTTTATTGGATTGAGAGCAAAGGCATATGCTTATAAGTATGGTGAACAGATTGATAAGAGGTTAAAGGGAATAAAGAAATATGTAATAAAGAAATCAATAACTTTTAGAAATTATTATAATTGTTTGATGAATAAGAAAGAAGAATATAGGAAAATGAATACAATAAGAAGTTATAAACATAACATATATAGTGAAGAAGTAAATAAAAAGGCATTAGGAGCCTTTGATGATAAGAGATTTATTTTAGATAATGGAATAGATTGTGTTCCATATGGATATTGTATGATAGAGTGTATAAAATAGATTATGTTTTAACGATGGGAAGATGGGTTAGGGTTTTTCAAGGGCTACCGCCGCCTTTTTTCACATAATATAAATGGTTAAACCAAGTATTAATCAAACTAAAGAGTGGAGAAAATCTCAGTCTTGGTATATAAATGGAAAACATAATGAATGTGAAAAATATCAAATAAGTCTTATTGAAAAAATAACTAAAACAAAGGTAAATAAAACAAATAAGCGAATTAATTTAAAAACTAGTAAGTTCGAGGATGTAAAGATAAAATGAATATCCTTGAATGGACTGAAAACTTTGATGGTTATCAATTGAACAATGAAAAAACAATTTACTATAATCTCAAAATGATATGTGGCTCAGGAGGTGGTCAGATGAGATCATTAAGAGAAGTTTATCATTTCGTAATGGCACAAAAGGGGTATCTTAAAAAATATAAAGATTCAAATGTTTTGTTTGTCAATATTTTAGATGGGGATTATTGTGCAAAGAAAATTAAACTATTGAAGGAATTTGAGAATGAACAAATCTTTATAGGTTCAATGAGTGAGCTGTTCAACCCCCAGGTGTTCAATTCAATGAGGTTCAACCTCCAGGTTAAAAGGGGAGACAAATAAATATACCTTGGGATAAAAAGGGGATTTATTTTTAGGGAAAAAAAATATAAATCGCTGAAAATCCCCCATTCATTTACATGGGGAAAAGTGAGCCAGAATCAGTATTCTTACCCTACTTATGTTTTTGAATGTTTATAACAATATTTTTTGGTTCATCACCCTGTTCTTTCATAAGACGAGCAATTTCGGAAGATATTTGAGAAATCTCATATGCTCCGGGTGAGACTGTTATCGTTTTGTATCCACTTCCGGGATTATAACTAAACTTGTCATTTTTATCAGTTATATTAAATAAGGTATTATAAGTTTCCATGGACAATAAAGATGCCTCATATTCTTTTGTTGTGTCAAGTTGTAGTGGGTATGGGAATGAAGATGTGTGGTCGCTTGTTGTGAAATTGAAACTAAGGATTGTGCTTCTCATCTTATTTAATATGAGATAAAATGTCTTTATATTGATATTTATTAATTATTTTCATGTTCATCAACTGGTCTAAAATGGCTGATGCTTCATTAAAACAATTGTTATTTCCAGCCTTCTTACTGCCTAACAACAACAACAGTCTATTAACTAATTGCGATGGGTCATTTGGAAGAAAACTAACACCTGAACCAAGGATACTTAAAGCCTGAATAATGTGTTTCTCCTTCTCATTCTTCCTACTTTTACCAGAAAGAATAACCTTATAATTTAGAGTGTTCAGCAGATCAATATATACTCTATCATCATTATTTTCCATATCCAATGGTTTATCAATATACTTTGATTCATCCCTCACAGTTGAACCTTGTCTTCCATCTTTTGTGAGAAGAAACATTCATCTCGGAGTTAGTTTAACAGGGGGTTGAGCAGAACCCAAGAACCTTACTTCATCATTAAATATCAATACCTTTTCTTGAACAAGATGAAATATTGCTGGTTGTTCTGTTGGAATGAGTCCTGCTTTGGTTTTTGAATCCGCTGAATATTCATTGTTTTGAACAGCATTCACAATATAATCAGGGGGTTGATTAATCTCTTCCAGTTGTTGAAATAATTCTTCATCATGATATTCTAATTCTCCAATATGCTCTAATTCTTCCTCCGTCATTTGACTGAAATCTTTTAACATTTGAAGCTTTCTGGGAGTATATTCTACTGTGGGAACTGTGGAAACATCTTTCATTTTTTCTTGGGAAGTTTTTAAAAGTGGTTTAAAAAATTTCTCTTGTTTTCTTTCAAATGCTTATTCGCCCGTTAGTTTCTGTCTGCGTTTCTTCTTTATGTCTTCCTGTTGTTTTACAACTTTTGAAACCAACTCTTGATGTTCCTTAAATCTTCTTGCTCTTTCTTTTGCATCCATTTATTTATTGTAAAATATCATTTAATGAATTGTAAAGATCAACAGGGAAATTTTCCTTTTCTTCATCATTCAAGTAGATGTGTTCAAATAAATCCTTTTCTTTAAATATTTCATCAAATTCTTTATTAACATTAATGCGAGTTGTAATTTCTTCTTCACTAATACTTGCATCTCTGCTTTTCATATGTTTGCGTTGAGTTTCTTCATCAACATCAAAACCGAATGATAAAATCTTCACTCCACTCAGATGTTTAATAATTTGTCTCGTTCCTTCTGGATTAGTTTCTAATATCCCAACACCACCAGATTTTAGTTTCCTTAACTCACTCTTACAATGTGAATATTTTGTTGTACCAAGAGAAACCTCCTCAAACATTTGACCTTCATTCCTCAATCGCATATGTTCCTCCACTGAAATATAGTGATAATCTTCACCTTTTACTTCTCCTGGTCTTATTGCTCTAGTTGTTGTTGATACAATGCGTATCACGGGGTGTTCTTTAAGTAAATTTACAATATTCTCATTTGTACTACACAAGAACCTTGATTTATGAAAGTTTTTTCCAGAAGCAGATTTACCCACAAGATTTATAATAATAGTTGTCATTTATATATGTAATTGTTTATAAAACCAAAGATATATCCCTTAATATCTCATCTTGTTTCACAACAATATATTTATATTTTTCAGTCGTGTGCTTCATGTAATCCTCAAATTTCTTTTTACTACATAATGTAGAACAATTATCTCTCCAAAAATTATTGATATCTATTGAATTTAACTTGAATAAAATAAAAGTATTAGCATTGTTTCTGATTGAACGACGAGGAAGTTGAAAGTACGATTGACTAAGATAAATACAATTACAAGAAGAATGTCTCCCTCTTGTGTAGTCGCTGTCCATTACCGTTTGGTTTCTCTCATTAACACAATCATCAAAGATAACGAGGTTCTTTTTTGATTTATCCAAATCTTGGGGAGACGGTATATCATCCGTATTATCACTAAGAATACAAGTTATAGGATTTGATTTCTTTTTACATCTCTGTGTATCACAAAATAGTTGTATTATATCTTCAATGTTATAATCATTTAGGTTTTTTTGGCGTTTAAATAAACCGATTATATCTTCTTTTTGAAGACCAGCATTAAAACCTTGTGAGAGTAGTTGATACTCTGGTTGAAAACTCGACTTTGTGAAAATTATTAAATTATCATAATCTAAAAAGTTGGGAGTGAGGAGCATTTTTAAAAGTAAGCAGGTTTTTCCACATCCACTTGAACCAACTATGAGACATCTTAATGAATTTGGGAGATTTTTATGGTTGTTAAATTTTATCTTATTTTCCCAAATAGGTAAAAAATCATTCATTTATAAATTTGAAAAACAGGTTATTTAATTTATTATTGGCTTTTTTAGAAACTCTATATTTTATCCGAAGTTCAGGTTTAATTTCAAGATAATCCATTATTTTATTTATACAATATCTTGTGTTGATATTTCCCTGAAAATTACATCCATGAATAATATACAACAACAATCCTTTGAACATTTCTCTTATACGTTCAGTTTCTTCCCTTGTAAGGAAAGGTGTGTTATCACCCTCATACTTTACATTCATTTCTCTAATCAATCTTGTAAAGTAATTCATTTTTGGTGTAAATCTAAAAGAATTCTTTTCCTTTTTATATTTTTTATTATCATTAATTAGAAGATAATCACAGAATATACATTGTTTATAGGCTTTTGACTCTGTGTTTAATCCCCGTCTTTCACACGCAGGACAATTCTCAAATTTGTCATATGGAGAATCAGGAAAGTCTAGCATATTTATAAAGTAAAACTTTACTTAAACTGAAATTCATCTATACTTTCAGTTGTATATTACCATCGATATCGATATACTTTTTTTCATTATCAGATTCAACGACAACATTTTTTATATTAAAGGTAATTTTAAAATGATCGTTAATTACTATTGAACGAAATGTCATTTCACCTGATATATTAACATCCTTTATTTCATCAGGATTTACATCTTTAGGGTTGTTGAAAAAATACAAATTTCTCCTTGCATATTACAGATGGTCTTATCTTTTCTTTCTAAAGCTTCATCCATAAGGTTTTTGTTTTTTGATACTTTTTCTTGTTTCATTGCTTTTTCTAGTTTTGAATATATTACTAGAAGGAGAGGAGAAACTTTTGTTTGAGATACTTTAATTGATGTTCTACCAGGTATACTAAAAGCCCTTCCACTGAAGGAAATTGAAGAACTCATATTATTTACCATAATAGTTTTTATCCAATAGTTGTTATATTTATCTTTGTTCAATTTTACATCCTTGACATATTTCTCAGTATCTTTAACAAATGAAGAGATTGATTGAAACTTGTCTTTTGTCTTGAAACATTGTATTTATTAAGTGAAAAAGTTGGAGGATAAAATGGTTTTAAGCACAGATTCACCTGTAAAACAAACGAAATTTTCATCAAGAAAATTTTAGTTTAAGCAAAGATTTATTATATAAATATGGTGAATACAACATACTGCGATGTTTGTAATCACGAATATAAACATTATAGAAAACACCTCCGAACCAACAAACACACATTTAATCTGTTTCATAAAATATCTCCTCTTGAGTTGGAAAGAAAACATTGTGATATCTGTTCAAAGGATGTTTTGAAGAGTAGTTATAATAAACATCTTCAATCACAAAAACACAAGAAAAATGAGTTTAAAGTAAAGGGAGACTATTATATTGAAAACACTGATGGGGCATTTAAAGGGCATATAAAAATAAGGATTTTTCAATTTGGAGAACCCGGTCCATCATCAATAGCTGAATCAATTGTAATAGTGAAACCCGATGTTTAAAAATTTATTAAAAAGACATTAAAAGAAAGGAAAACTTTAAAGTTTTATATGGGAGTGAAAATGAATATGAAAAGACAAGATGAAGAACAAACTCCTTATATGAGAACAGATCTTCATTTTATAACATCATTTCAAGATTTTTTGAATAGTGGGGTTTATGAAGAACTATCAAGACAAGAGGAGGATGTTGATAATACAGTGGTAGGAAGTGGATTCAATATTAAAAAAATCATCTTTTTAGATATACACATTCTAAAATCAAACCCTCTTAAAGCTTCTTCTTATATTGAATTACCAAAAGAAATAAAACTAAAGAAGGCAGTTGTTAATATTAAGAACAATGATAATAAATGTTTTCTCTGGTCTGTTCTTGCTCACTTACATCCACCAAAATGTAATTCAGAAAGAGTAAAACAATATATGAAATATGAGAATACCTTGGACATTAAAGATTTTAAATTCCCAATGCCACTAACAGATATTCCAAAATTTGAGAAAAAGAATAATCTTTCTATTAATGTAAATGGATTAACGGATACAAACAAAGTTCAAATATTAAAAATTTCAAACAACTATAAAAATGAAGAAACACACATTGATCTTTTATATTTTAGTGTTGGAAAGAATTCACATTACACATACATCAATAATTAATTTATCAAGATTAATCTCTTCTCAGGTATTCAGAACAGCAAACAAAATATATCCTTGTAAGCGATGTCTTAATTCATTTCATACGAAAGAACGATTAGAACAACATTCAAAATATTGTAGTAATCATAAATCAGCTGTAATTACAATGCCTAAACCTGGTGAAAAGATTTCTTTTGAAGATTATAATAAATCTATCATGCACCCATTTGTGATATACGCTGATTTTGAGTGTATCCTTAAAAAGATTAATACTGCTTCTCCTAATCCAAAAGAATCATATACAAATAAATATAAAAAACATATTCCTTGTGGTTTCTGTTATTATATCAAATCATCTGTTGGAGAAAAGTATAACAAACTTGAACATTATCGTGGAAAAAAAGCTTCACAAGAGTTTGTAAAACGATTAGAAAAGGATTGTATAAGACTCACTAAATTAATGAAAGAAACAAATGAACCGATGAAATTAACCAAAGAAGAAAAATTAGAATTTAGAAAGAACAATATCTGTCATATTTGTGAGGGGGAAATTAAGGAGTCTAAAGTTAGGGATCATTGTCATCTTACTGGTAAATATAGAGGTCCCGCTCATTCCTGTTGTAATCTTAATTATAAATTACCTTCTTTTATTCCAGTCTTTCTTCACAACAGCGCCAACTATGATACACATCTATTTATAAATGAACTTTCAAAAACACCAGGGAATATTTCTGCCATAACAAACAAATGTCAAAAGTATATTTCATTTACAAAAATGATATTCACAAAACCTATAACTCGTATTCGGTTTCTTGATTCTTACAAGTTTATGGGAACACCACTAGCCCACCTCGCATCAAATCTAAGCTCCACGGACTCTTTTCCAAATCTTAATTCATTCTTTCCAAAAGAGGAAATTCTCACTAAAGAGGAAATTCAGATGAAAGAGAGAATTCAAAGTAAAGAGGAAACTCTAATTAATGAAGAAATTCTAACTGAAGATGAAATTCTAATTATAAAGAAAATTCGAACAATGAATGAAATTCTAACTAAAGAGGAAATTCTGATTAAAGATGAAATTCTGATTAAAGAAGGAATTCTTACGAGAGAGGAAATTCAAACAAGGAATGAAATTCAAAGTAAAGAGAAAATTCTTACAAGTAAGGGAATTTATCCTTATGATTATGTGGATTCATTTATGAGATTTAAAGAAACACAACTTCCATCAAAAGAAAGTTTCTA
>NC_140970.1:33872426-33884926 GCF_056783735.1 Eptatretus burgeri | reverse complement strand
TCAAGTTGATGAACTGGATTCAAACCTCTTATCTATTGAGGTAAGATTTTTTTATTTTCCTATTTTCAAACTTTGATTGAAGCATACTCATTTAATAATTAAATAACTTAATTAATACATTATTATTTTCTCTCACAGGAAATTGTGTCTGAAATACGAAATGAAAATACTGCTTTTGCTACAACTTGGGGCGAAATTGTTGGCTTGGTTGAAGACCTTATGAGCGACCAAGACCCACAGAACGAGTTCGTCCTTGATGACCCAACCAAAGAGTTATACCTTGGAGACCAGCAAAATCCTGAAAAAGAGTTTTACAGCAATAGTACTCATTGTGAGTTATCAAGACAATACCCACTGAACAAGTTATACCTTGATGAGCCAGAATACAAGTTTTACCTTGGAGACTCACAAATTTTGAAAAAATCAGTAAATGAGTTCTGCCTTGATGGTTTTAATAACTACCTTGGAGACTCAGGAAAAGGGTTCTGCCAAGATGGTTCTAAATATGGGGCCTACCTTGGAGACTCACAAATTTTGAAAAAATCAGTAAATGAGTTCTGCCTTGATGGTTTTAATAACTACCTTGGAGACTCAGGAAAAGGGTTCTGCCAAGATGGTTCTAAATATGGGGCCTACCTTGGAGACTCACAAATTTTAAAAAAATCAAGAAATGAGTTCTGCCTTGATGGTTTTAATAACTACCTTGGAGACTCAGGAAAAGGGTTCTGCCAAGATGGTTCTAAATATGGGGCCTACCTTGGAGACTCACAAATTTTGAAAAAATCAAGAAATGAGTTCTGCCTTGATGGTTTTAATAACTACCTTGGAGACTCAGGAAAAGGGTTCTGCCAAGATGGTTCTAAATATGGGGCCTACCTTGGAGACTCACAAATTTTGAAAAAATCAGTAAATGAGTTATCCTTAAGAGACTTTGTAAGTTGGTTTTACTTTGAATACTTGAAATGTGGGTTCTGGATTGATAACTCACAATGTGATACATATCTTGGAAACTCAATGGGAATGTGGTTATACCTTGAAGACTTGGAAAGTTGGGTTTATGTTGGACACTTGAAACTTTTTTGGGGGCTTTTATTTATTTATTTATTTATTTATTATTATTATTATTTTATTTATTTATATTTTGGAGACTTTTGGAGTTGCTATCACTCTTTGGGATCTAAACCTATCGATGTAGTTCTTTGTCGGATGGTGCTTGATGGGAGCAAGATCAAGAAAGTTCTGGGAAGAAAGTGCAGGCTTACTCCCCCTTTCTACGTCATCAAACCTGAAAGCCTTAAAAGACAGAATTGGAAGAAGAAAAAAAAACGTAAAAATATATATATATATAGGTGGAAATCTCATTTTGAAAAAGACATTGTGTTGGGCGAGGATTGAGTTGGGGTTGAGATTTTGAATGTGAGGGTTGGGGTTGAGATTTTGAATGTGAGGGTTGGGACACACACACACATACACATCAACAAACAAAAGTTAAGCCTTGACTATTCAGTTGAGGATTCTGTGTTTGGGGTTCACAGATCTAAGAACGTCCCCCTTGACACACATTATATACTGTTATACACCTCGGACTTGGCCCTCGAGTGTCCACAACGGTGTATAGTAGGAGGGAGTGAAGCGCCAACCTATTGCTCCCATTGCACACACACACACAAACAAAAGTTAAGCCTTGACTATTCAGTTGAGGATTCTGTGTTTGGGGTTCACAGATCTAAGAACGTCCCCCTTGACACACATTATATACTGTAATACACCTCGGACTTGTCCCTCTAGTGTCCACAAAGGTGTATTATATGCTTAGTTTTGTCTTTTGTAATTCCTGTGAATAAAATGAACCTAAAATCTCTTCCCCTTCCAAATCATATATTTTATAAGTCCAAGGAACTGTATCTATTACATCAACAATTTTAAAAAGTTCTTTCGTCCATCGTTCAGTAAAACCCTTTTCAAAATGAGATTTCCACCTATATATTCTTACGATATCACCAACTTTGAACTTAGGTTTTCTGACATTAATCTCTTTTTCATATTTTAATTTTGTAAATGTTTCTGATGGCTTCATATTCGTTGACGTGTGAATCGTGTCATTATACTTATCCACAATATCCTGAATAAAAGATGACCATTGTTGTGAACCGAGTTGTGTGAATTTTTTATATAGTCTCTCTTTTAAGGTACGATTAAAACGTTCAACAACAACTGCCTTCCCTTCATTAAAGGTACTGTATAATGTAATACTGTTATTTTTTAGAAAATTCATAAATGTCTTGTTATAAAACTCTCTACCCTCATCAGTCCACAATTTCTTAGGTTTTCTCTTACTTTTATTAAATATCTGTTGAAAAGCTAACATAAGAGTATTACCTGTTTTGTTTTTAAAGGGACAACCCACGCATATCTACTCCTCAAATCAATAACGGTTAAAGCATACTTGTACCCCTTATCATTATTGAGTTCAATCAAATCAGCAGACCAGATATAATCAACTTCCTTGGAATAAACTTTCCTTCTCTGAAACTTTGTGAATATTGGTTTATGTAATTCATCAGCTAATTGCTCTTCAGTCTTAATGGCATCATTAGAGCCTATAAGTTTTTTGAATTTCCAAGTCCAAGTTTCAATTTAGCACTAATCATCTTCTTCACGATGAACCTATCAACTTTTTCTCTCAAGGTTGGATTTTGTATCAGAGACAAATTATATAACATTTCTCTATCGGCTTCATGCTTTTCTTCCAACGTTGTGGTATTACCATAATCAATATCGTGTCTCATGCACACTTCATCAACTCTATTGATTGGTTTACTCCAGGATTTAGGATTGTCTGCCTCATCTAATCTTTTATCCAAGTTTGTGCCTGGACCACAGAAAGAATACCCTGGAAGATGTAATTCCGCTGGTATTCCAGTAGTTGTAAATTTACTTCCTGATAAAAACTTTTGTATATCTCCTCCGAGTTTGTGTTTGGAGATAAATTGATTTTTTTTTGAACCACACACCGAACATATACCTTTTTGTATAACCCTGTTATTTTTACTTTTAATATATGAAATATTTTTAGTATTAGTTTTCTTTTTACATTTGAGACAATAACTCATTTATTTATGAGAAAAATTTCTGCAGAGTGCAAAAACCTTTTTAGTTTCCAACATGCACATTTGAATCTTAATTTTTAAAACATAAAGAATCCTTAGAAATGCCTTCACTCTCTCCTCCATTTATTTAAGAAAAAACTTGAATTAAAATACATGTCTTCTCGATGTCGATAGTCTTGTCGAAAGTATTGCAAATAGACTTTTTAATTCTTTGTATTCCTCCCTGGTGAGATAAGTTAATTTCTTTAATACCTCTATTCTTTTTTGAATCTCACTGGTTTCCATATTTTGATATTTATTCATTCTCTCTCTTTCCTCCCTCTCTCTCTTCTCTCTTTCCTCCTTCTCTCTCTCCTCCTCCTCCTTTTCCTCCTCTTCCCTCTCTTCTTCAACTCCTTCCTCATCCCTTACTATACTTGAATCGTTTACACCCCATAGAATATTATACATATATTCATCAGGATTTCTTGTTATTCCTGTATCCAAAATAATTTTTTTTACAACAGGATACCAATAAAATTTCTTTTGAATTTCTAAAAGAGCCTTACCTTTTCTTAACCTTATAATTTTTTCATTATTTAACATTCTAATTAAATCTAAAGTTGTTGGTTTATCAACATCAGCATAATGCCAATCTTTTATTGAAAATACCTCATTCTTATGTTGTAGAACATATTTATTAAAATACCGAATACCCTTTTCTTGAAGGTATGCTTGAACACAGAAATGATAATTTTCTTGAAGCCTTCTTGCTGTCATTTATGTATTAGAAATATATGTTAGAATAATATTATGACACGAAACACCTCCCCATCTTCCCATAGTTAAATCATTTTGTATTTCCTTACTTATTATATATAATCCTGTTTTTTCTGTTTTCATGAGATAAACAAGGGCAAAACCATTATTATATTTACCCTTATTAAATTCTTTTATTTGTTGTTTACTAATCGTGGCTCCACAAAACTCATTCTCGATACCAAGTGGATAATATTCTTCCTTACGAGACTGATTTAATTGTTCCAGGTCTTCGAGGTTAATTTTAAATGACCAATTATACCCTAAATCATTCATATCATACCCCCATTGTTCTATTCTCATACAAACGATACGCCCTTCTTTATAAAAATTTATTTTAATTCGAACTGTGAATTCTGTATGACCTGGAGATAATATCAACACTTCTGTATCTTTAGAATACACAGCCGTTTTATTTAAGTATATATATTGTGATAAATCGCTTAATCTCACCAAGTCATTTGCGTCAGTCGGGCTTGGATAATTTTTTAATTTATAAGCATTTTTCATGTTAATATTTTTGTTTATATTATATTTATGTCGTTCAGCCTGTGCCTTTGTGTAATAATTTGATAAATCAATATCCAGTTCTTGAGATACACCAAAGATAGAACCATCTTTACCAACATAAGTCATTTATATTAGATTAAAAATAATATCATAAAATTTTTTATTTTTGTTGAGTTGAAATAACACATATAGACATAATTGACCACAACACTTGGAATTTAATTCTTGGACTTGAAATGTTTGATAAACACCATTCTGTAAGAATTTTATGACTTCAACAGGTGGTGGAAGACCAAAACTATCAAAATAATATTTGTCTTGACTATTAAAAATACAAACCCAATGAGAACCGTTCCCATCATTATCTTCTAAGTTCATAATAATATTCTTTGTATGTTTCGACACATTTGTTAATTCATCTCTCATACAAATAACCACATTATGAATTTTTAATTTCTTACAATATTTGGCAAGTTGTAAATTTGATGTTGTATTCTTTCCAAATTCTTTCAACCACTCATCAATGCTCATTTATTTATTAGAAAGATATAATCCATTACCTCTTTTCGTTAATTTTACACCTGCTTGTGCTATAGAAGAAAGCATATCTCCAACTAACAATCTCGCTTTATCAGGCAGACCTTCAAGTTTTTCAGCAAAATCTACAATTACACCACTTCCACTAATTTGTTTCTCCAACTCTTTGTTATGTCTTTCCAATTCTTTTTGAGCCTGGAGTTGAGCCTTCCTTTCGTTGGCAGTTTTGACCGCTGTTGAAATACCACCCGTCAATGCTCCAACCGCACTTAAACCAGCAAATAAAGGAATTAGAAATGGGAGAAATCCTCCACTCGTCTCTCTTATTGAATATTTTTTTAACATTGGTTTTGTCATTTTAATTTTAAGTGAGCCAGTGTCATTCAAGATTTTAACCTGTTCTCTTGTGAGCAAAACATCAATTCTTACTGCTCCTTTTCTCTGAATTGTATTAACGTTAATCGTACAAGGCTTTTGATTTTGAACACAAGATGATAGTTTATGAAGATTGATTTGATTAACATATACCCCAGTTGGTACTTTGCCACTCATTTATTTAACAAAAAATTATGTGAGACTAATCATCACACCATTATCTGTATTAATCTGCAATTCTGTTTCTTCCAAAAGCAAACAATATGTATCAACTTCTTCACTCTCTCCTCTTTCAATGTATAGGGAAGTATCCACTCGATTAGACTTTATAGTTTCTTTTTGAGCGCTCAGGTCAAACGTATAGATTGTATACAAACTTTTAAATGCTGTCATATCCAAAATAGGTTCTTTATTTCCATTACTTTCACACACCTTTTGGTAAGACTTGTATGCTTCAGCAAAATCATTTTTTTCCCAATTAATTTCCAATCTATCTCGTGGATAAAATGTTCCATCTAGAGAAACGCGAAGTTGTTTCACCTTAGCATTATCACTCAATGCATTATTCTTATCAGTCGCAGTATCACCATCTGGCTTTTTAAAAATCATCCACAGATATCGTGGCTTTCCTTCCAGAACACCCAAATTCCACGTGTAAGTAGTTTGATTGAGTTTAACGTGTTGACATCTTCTTTTGAGGTATGATACACTGAGTGGTTTTTTTGAGTTAAGTCTTCGATTCAACATCTCTTCTGTTTTAAGATTAGGAGTATATTCACTGATATACCAACTCATCTCCTCAATTACAAATTTATTCTGATCACTAAAAGCATTACCAACACCAAAAAGCAATCTATTTTCATTATCATTCCTTTGTAGTTGAAATCTAATTTTAAGACCATACAGAACTTTATCATAATCACAAAATCCAAATATACCTTTAAGAGGAACTGCCACAGTAAAACTATTTTCTGCTTTTGTATCATCATTATACATTCCTTTCCTTTGAATATATCCAGGGTCTGTGTTTGTTCCCGTTGACATATCAGGAATAAAACCTTCGACAGACCCCTTTCCCATTCTATCACTGAATGTATAGAGTGTAAATTTCATCATTTCAGATACAGCAGAGACATAATCAACCGCTTCAACTTCTTGTGTTCCAATATACAATCGCACACTATCAAACATTTTCCAGAAGAAATCATTTACAAGTGTAGCGTTTGTGTTATTCCCAGCCTTAGTGAATTTAAATTTACACAACAAGAAACTTTCGGAGAGATTCAAATAGGTTTGTTGATTATTTATTTCAAAACTTTTTGTACCATTTGTATTCCAGTCTGTTCCAGTTATTGCATTTACCTTGAAGTAATCTTCTTTTTTAGTGGAGTTTGAGATAATAATAGTATCATCCAAATCATAGATACTATCAATTGCTTCCATACTTGTATTTATTTAGGAAAAAAGATGTTAAAACTTTTGAAACCCTGATCCAAGTATTTGAATTATTTTCTGTCGTTCTTGGGGGACAACTGAGTTTTACCTTTCTTAATTTCTTTTATTGCTTGTAATTTATGAGATTCTTTCTGAGCATCTTTTATACTCTTTACAGCACCTGCTACATTTCCCACAGCAGAAGCAGTTGAACCAATTAGGTCTTTATGTTTAAGAATAGTTGAACCAATACCCATGAGAGTATCAATTATCCCATCTCCTCTAAATTGATGTCCAACACCCCTTTGTCTCTTAGGTTTATAGTATCCTCTACCAAGATACATACCTTCACCCTTGTAGTACGGGGAAAGGAACATCCCATCCCCTGTAATTATTTTATATTTTCCCAACTCGTGCTTCCTCACAATAACCATCGTATTTATTTATTGAAAAACTTCACGTAGGTGAATTCTGATGGATATAACTTCTCCATTAAAAGAGATCACACGATTATCTTGGTCGGTTATCCTAAAATTTACTCTGTGTATGGTTTTTCCTGACACAGGTAGATAAACCAAATTTTTAGGCTCCATATTGAATTTATAACCAATTGGGGTTGAGTATGCGCTGAATGAAAATATTGTATTTGTTTTTAATCCATCATTATAAGCACCATCAATCAAATCACAGTGAATTAACACCGAATTTATTCCTGAGGATATTTGAATGACATTATCACTGTAAAACGTCCCATTAGTTTCAATCTTTTTGAGGAGAAACCTAATAACTCTCTAAATGAATTATCAATTGTGAAATCAACCTTGTAGTTATTTTTAACTTTAATCGTTGATTTTGAAGTATGTTTTTGAATGTTTATAATAATATTTTTTGGTTCATCACCCTGTTCTTTCATAAGACGAGCAATTTCGGAAGATATTTGAGAAATCTCGTATGCTCCGGTGAGACTGTTATCGTTTTGTATCCACTTCCCGGATTATAACTAAACTTGTCATTTTTCTCGGTTATATTAAATAAGGTATTATAAGTCTCCATGGACAATAAAGATGCCTCATATTCTTTTGTTGTGTCAAGTTGTAGTGGGTATGGGAATGAAGATGTGTGGTCGCTTGTTGTGAAATTAAAACTCAGGATTGTGCTTCTCATCTTATTTAATATGAGATAAAATGTCTTTATATTGAGATTTATTAATTATTTTCATGTTCATCAACTGATCTAAAATGGCTGATGCTTCATTAAAACAATTGTTATTTCCAGCCTTCTTACTGCCGAACAACAATAACAGTCTATTAACTAATTGCGATGGGTCATTTGGAAGAAAACTAATACCTGAACCAAGGATACTTAAAGCCTGAATAATGTGTTTCTCCTTCTCATTCTTCCTACTTTTACCAGAAAGAATAACCTTATAATTTAGAGTGTTCAGCAAATCAATATATACTCTATCATCATTATTTTTCATATCCAATGGTTTATCAATATACTTTGATTCATCCCTCACAGTTGAACCTTGTCTTCCATCTTTTGTGAGAAGAAACATTAATCTCAGAGTTAGTTTAACAGGGGGTTGAGCAGAACTTAAGAACCTTAATTCATCATTAAATATCAATACCTTTTCTTGAACAAGATGAAATATTGCTGGTTGTTCTGTTGGAATGAGTCCTGCTTTGGTTTTTGAATCCGCTGAATATTCATTGTTTTGAACAGCATTCACAATATAATCAGGGGGTTGATTAATCTCTTCCAGTTGTTGAAATAAACCTTCATCATCATATTCTAATTCTCCTAAATGCTCTAATTCTTCCTCCGTCATTTGACTGAAATCTTTTAACATTTGAAGCTTTCTAGGAGTATATTCTACTGTGGGAACTGTGGAAACATCTTTCATTTTTTCTTGGGAAGTTTTTAAAAGTGGTTTAAAAAATTTCTCTTGTTTTTTTTCAAATGCTTCTTCGCCCGTTAGTTTCTGTCTGCGTTTCTTCTTTATGTCTTCCTGTTGTTTTACAACTTTTGAAACCAACTCTTGATGTTCCTTAAATCTTCTTGCTCTTTCTTTTGTATCCATTTATTTATTGTAAAATATCATTTAATGAATTGTAAAGATCAACAGGGAAATTTTCCTTTTCTTCATCATTCAAGTAGATGTGTTCAAATAAATCCTTTTCTTTAAATATTTCATCAAATTCTTTATTAACATTAATGCGAGTTGTAATTTCTTCTTCACTAATCCTTGCATCTCTGCTTTTCATACGTTTGTGTTGAGTTTCTTCATCAACATCAAAACCGAATGATAAAATCTTCACTCCGCTCAGATATTTAATAATTTGTCTCGTTCCTTCTGGATTAGTTTCTAATATCCCAACACCACCAGATTTTAGTTTCTTTAACTCACTCTTACAATGTGAATATTTTGTTGTACCAAGAGAAACCTCCTCAAATATTTGTCCTTCATTCCTCAATCGCATATGTTCCTCCACTGAAATATAGTGATAATCTTCACCTTTTACTTCTCCAGGTCTTATTGCTCTAGTTGTTGTTGATACAATGCGTATCACGGGGTGTTTTTAAGTAAATTTACAATATTCTCATTTGTACTACACAAGAACCTTGATTTATGAAAGTTTTTTCCAGAAGCAGATTTACCCACAAGATTTATAATAATAGTTGTCATTTATATATGTAATTGTTTATAAAACAAAAAATATATCCCTTAATATCTCATCTTGTTTCACAACAATATATTTATATTTTTCAGTCGTGTGCTTCATATAATCCTCAAATTTCTTTTTACTACATAATGTAGAACAATTATCTCTCCAAAAATTATTGATATCTATTGAATTTAACTTGAATAAAATAAAAGTATTAGCATTGTTTCTGATGGAACGACGAGGAAGTTGAAAGTACGATTGACTAAGATAAATACAATTACAAGAAGAATGTCTCCCTCTTGTGTAGTAGCTGTCCATTACCGTTTGGTTTCTCTCATTAACACAATCATCAAAGATAACGAGGTTCTTTTTGATTTATCCAAATCTTGGGGAGACGGTATATCATCCGTATTATCACTAAGAATACAAGTTATAAGATTTGATTTCTTTTTACATCTCTGTGTATCACAAAATAGTTGAATTATATCTTCAATGTTATAATCATTTAGGTTTTTTTGACGTTTAAATAAACCTATTATATCTTCTTTTTGAAGACCAGCATTAAAACCTTGTGAGAGTAGTTGATACTCTGGTTGAAAACTCGACTTTGTGAAAATTATTAAATTATCATAATCTAAAAAGTTGGGAGTGAGGAGCATTTTTAAAAGTAAGCAGGTTTTTCCACATCCACTTGAACCAACTATGAGACATCTTAATGAATTTGGGAGATTTTTATGGTTGTTAAATTTTATCTTATTTTCCCAAATAGGTAAAAAATCATTCATTTATATATTTGAAAAACAGGTTATTTAATTTATTATTGGCTTTTTAGAAACTCTATATTTTATCCTAAGTTCAGGTTTAATTTCAAGATAATCCATTATTTTATTTATACAATATCTTGTGTTGATATTTCCCTGAAAATTACATCCATGAATAATATACAACAACAATCCTTTGAACATTTCTCTTATACGTTCAGTTTCTTCCCTTGTAAGGAAAGGTGTGTTATCATCCTCATACTTTACATTCATTTCTCTAATCAATCTTGTAAAGTAATTCATTTTTGGTGTAAATCTAAAAGAATTATTTTCCTTTTTATATTTTTTATTATCATTAATTAGAAGATAATCACAGAATATACATTGTTTATAGGCTTTTGACTCTGTGTTTAATCCCTGTCTTTCACACGCAGGACAATTCTCAAATTTGTCATATGGAGAATCAGGAAAGTCTAGCATATTTATAAAGTAAAACTTTACTTAAACTGAAATTCATCTATACTTTCAGTTGTATATTACCATCGATATCGATATACTTTTTTTCATTATCAGATTCAACGACAACATTTTTTATATTAAAGGTAATTTTAAAATTATCGTTAACTACTATTGAACGAAATGTCATTTCACCTGATATATTAACATCCTTTATTTCATCAAGATTTACATCTTTAGGGTTGTTGAAAAAAATACAAATTTCTCCTTGCATATTACAGATGGTCTTATCTTTTCTTTCTAAAGCTTCATCCATAAGGTTTTTGTTCTTTGATACTTTTTCTTGTTTCATTGCTTTTTCTAGTTTTGAATATATTACTAGAAGGAGAGGAGAAACTTTTGTTGGAGATACTTTAATTGATGTTCTACCAGGTATACTAAAAGCCCTTCCACTGAAGGAAATTGAAGAACTCATATTATTTACCATAATAGTTTTTATCCAATAGTTGTTATATTTATCTTTGTTCAATTTTACATCCTTGACATATTTCTCAGTATCTTTAACAGATGAAGAGATTGATTGAAACTTGTCTTTTGTGTCTTGAAACATTGTATTTATTAAGTGAAAAAGTTGGAGGATAAAATGTTTTTAAGCACAGATTCACCTATAAATTAAACGAAATTTTCATCAAGAAAATTTTAGTTTAAGCAAAGTTTTATTCTATAAATATGGTGAATACAACGTACTGCGATGTTTGTAATCACGAATATAAACATTATAGAAAACACCTCCGAACCAACAAACACACATTTAATCTATTTCATCAAATATCTCCTCTTGAGTTGGAAAGAAAACATTGTGATATCTGTTCAAAGGATGTTTTGAAGAGTAGTTATAATCAACATCTTCAATCACAAAAACACAAGAAAAATGAGTTTAAAGTAAAGGGAGACTATTATATTAAAAACACTGATGAGGCATTTAAAGGGCATATAAAAATAAGGATTTTTCAATTTGGAGAACCCGGTCCATCATCAATAGCTGAATCAATTGAAATAGTGAAACCCGATGTTGAAAAATTTATTAAAAAGACATTAAAAGAAATAAAAACTTTAAAGTTTTATATGGGAGTGAAAATGAATATGAAAAGACAAGATGAAGAACAAACTCCTTATATGAGAACAGATCTTCATTTTATAACATCATTTCAAGATTTTTTGAATAGTGGGGTTTATGAAGAACTATCAAGACAAGAGGAGGATGTTGATAATACAGTGGTAGGAAGTGGATTCAATATTAAAAAATCATCTTTTTAGATATACACATTCTAAAATCAAACCCTCTTAAAGCTTCTTCTTATATTGAATTACCAAAAGAAATAAAACTAAAGAAGGCAGTTGTTAATATTAAGAACAATGATAATAAATGTTTTCTCTGGTCTGTTCTTGCTCACTTACATCCACCAAAATGTAATTCAGAAAGAGTAAAACAATATATGAAATATGAGAATACCTTGGACATTAAAGATTTTAAATTCCCAATGCCACTAACAGATATTCCTAAATTTGAGAAAAAGAATAATCTTTCTATTAATGTATATGGATTAACGGATACAAACAAAGTTCAAATATTAAAAATTTCAAACAACTATAAAAATGAAGAAACACACATTGACCTTTTATATTTTAGTGTTGGAAAGAATTCACATTACACATACATCAATAATTTATCAAGATTAATCTCTTCTCAGGTATTCAGAACAGCAAACAAAATATATCCTTGTAAGCGATGTCTTAATTCATTTCATACAAAAGAACGATTAGAACAACATTCAAAATATTGTAGTAAT
>NC_140970.1:33866377-33871926 GCF_056783735.1 Eptatretus burgeri | reverse complement strand
TCGGTCTCACCGCGATCGAGCCAATCAGCCCCCGCGTGGGATAGGGTTGCTCGCCAAATTCGAACTACCTAAGTACCCACGCGGAGGGTAGACCGGGCGATCGCACCTCGCCGCAGGTCGACTTCGGACACGGGCCACTTAAGCGACCCGTTCCGTACTATCAGAATAACCGAGCGGTGTTATCGTCGACCTCAACGGTTCGATTAATTATCGGGCGTACTCAGCCCACTACCAACCCTTTACGTGAAGCAAGATGGGGATTCAATGGGGGAAAAGACGAAGCGAAGCGGGAGAACAGCTCAACAATAAAGCACATTTATTCTCGGCACACGGGAAGCACACAAATACAATTCCACCAAATGCACACAAAAAAAAGAAAACACACTTCCATTTACACAAAAAGCAAATATAAAAGTGAAAACACAGTGCAGAGCTAATACCGACTACCGAGCACACGGCAACACTTATACAATTCTACTTCACAGACGGCGCCGACAACACATACCCAAAACCAAGGAAAAGAACATCCCCAAGAATGAGGCAGGCCTGAGGCCGAGACCGGGTCGGGCCTACCCGTCTGGTGATGAGACGCGGAGCGGCGATGGCCCCGCAACCCGCGGGCCTCGTGGACGGTCTCTGGCAGGGGGTGGGAACGGGGCCCCCTTGGTCGCACTATCTCAGCGCGGGGGGAAACAGGAGGGGGTTGCTGATGCGCGGGGTATAGAGGATCTTTATTATCCCTGGTGTGCGTCTCCACCTCGGCCAGGTCGCGCTGCCGGCCTCCCTCGGGCGTGCAGCTCCTGGCACCGACGCGAGCACCCCCTCGTCCGGCTCTCTTCAGCTTCTCCAGCCACTGCAGGCTTCGGGCTCCAGTCTTCCACACTCGTCCCCTCCGTTCCGACTCCTTCTCGTTCTCGACTCCTTCTCGTTCTCGTTTGCGACTCGTTCTCTTCTCGTTCTCGTTCTCCTCTCGTTCTCGTTCTCCTCTCGTTCTCGTTCTCCTTTTCGTTCTGACTCCTTCTCGTTCTGACTCCTTCTCGTTCTCGTTCTCCTTTTCCTTCTTCTGACTCCTTCTCGATCCCGTTCTCCTTTTCGTTCGACTCTCTCTCTGACTGACGAACACCGTCCTTTATCCCCCGTAACTTCGCCTTTGACCCCCTCCCTTTGACCTTTCACCTCGCTCCCCATTGGCCCGAGAAAAAGTGGGCGTGAAGGCTTTTGATCCACAAATTTGCATATATCGATCGCCCTGGGGGCGGGGCCAATTCGCCCCTCGCTCACCGATTGGACGGCAAAAAGTGGGCGTGTGTCGTTTTTGATCCGTTTTTGAAGCACAAAATCCGTGATTTTGTACACGCTGTTCGACGCGCGCTCTGCATGAGTCCAACACCGGTACCCACAGCGGGGCAAGAACGGTGGCGATGCTACGGTTGCGAGGTGTGACGGGAAGGTCGTGGCGGTTGTGGTGAAGCGGTGGTTGTGGTTGGTGGTTGATGTTGTGGTTGTGATCATGGCGGTTGGTCCAAAATAAAGATAGTAAAAGAAAAACGGCTATCCTGAAGAGTCGCAGCACGTATAAATGACATGTATTCCCACTAGACAACGGGTTTGGGCCTAACTACACATGCACTTACCGAGATACCTCACCTAAGGGACCTGAATGGTGGTTTGCGAATCTGGTAACCACAACACTACCCCCTTCCCTTTTTACAGACTCGTCCCGAGTCGTCAAATTTTCGTGTGCCATCATGTGTAGTTTTCCCCTAGTACATTTTACCTACGGATCCCTGAGTGCGACATTCATGGTATTCGTGTCCCCAAAATAAATAACCTGAGGGCTGCGTAACTACCTAAACAAACTCACTCACACGGACGACTTAAATAAAATTGCCGGCGCTAAGACATACATGCCGGGGCGCACTCATATGTACAGTACATCTTAACCTTAACTTACAAATTTTACACTAAACCATGGCTCAGGATCATTGAACTCTGCAAAAGAAAAGCAGTTAGCAGGGAGCCAGACTGCCCGCATGCAGTCTCTGGCTCAAACAATGCAGGTGACAGGGAACGTGGCTGACTGCTCACACGCAGTCCAAGGCCTTCCCTTTGAACTGAACTCAGTGAACCACAACGGTGCTTGGGCTGCACAACGCAGTCTCCGTGCCAGCTCAAGTGGCACACGCAATGAGCACAACGAATGGATGCATGAACGCAAACACGGTGCACGGGCCGCCACTGCAGGCCCGTGTTGTAGCTGCCAACAGGGCAGTTCTTGCAGCTTGCAAACTGTTGCCTTGCGGATCCTGGCGCACATGGAAATGAACAGGGGGGGCAAAGCAAAAATTGAACGGGGCTGGTGAACGTGGGCAGTGGGCATGGCATGGCAAAGGTGAGCAGGCAAACACAGCCCGCAGAAGAAGGCCGCTGCAGGCAAACATAGCGGGCAGATGAACTGGCCGGCACAGGCCTTGAAGTACCACAGCTGCAGATGATCCGGCCGGCACAGGCCTTGCAGCACAGCAGCTGCAGACGATCCAGCCGGCACAGGCCTTGCAGCAAAACAACAGCTGCCGATGAAGTTGGCCGGCCTCTGCCTTGCAGCAACGCAGCCAGCAGATGAAGCTGGCCAGCCTTTGCCGTTCAGTGGAGGTTGGTGGAGGGAGTGCGGTGGTGCTGGCCACTTGGAAGGCGGGCTCGGACCTACCTACCTGTCTCCCTCCCACCTATCGCCTTTGCCTGTCACTGTACCTACCCACTCCCTTAATTTGTCAAACCCCAATTTAGCCCCAACTTAATTTTTTTCTGTTGTTTTTATTTTTACTTCGCCACTATAAATCGTCCCCTAACCCCCTTTATCGTCCTTGTTCGGCTAACCTATCCTGTCACCTAGCCTACTCCCAACCCCTACGTTCCCTTCCCGGAGGGGAATAAGGGAGAGCTAACGTCCTGTGTCGAGGCCCAACGAAGCCTCAGAATGGCCTCCCCAGAGTTCGGCGATCTTAACACCAAGTGGGTCCAGCGGCCCACAACGACAGCGAGGGGATGGATGGTGCGGAGGGGTACATCTCCTAATCTACCCTAACCATTTAACTGTTAAACTACCCCGGGGCTTTCAACAAGCGCCTCTCGCTTAAACTATTGGTTCTATAAACCCAGATTCCCGTCGCCTGTGTTGGTGTCCTCACAATTTCGGGCCTCGCCCCCAAATTTTCTCTCCGTGCCCTCACACGGTCTCCTGGCTGGGACACGTGGCTCCCTTTGGCAGGCACGACCCTCTGCCGATTCTCCCGCTATGGCACCCCCGGGCACTACACTGCCTCCGAGCCTACCAGCTCCCTAACACCGGGGAGTGCCCCCCATGGCACCTCCCCTGAAACGCACACGTGGCAGGCCGGCCTCCCGGGCCCCTTTCCGAGGGTCACCCGTGCCCACAACACTGCCCACGCGGCTAATGGCGCCCCGGGCCCCCGCACCAAGCAGGCGCACCCGTGCCCACTACTCTATCCCGGCCCCCCATGGGCCCATGGCCTACCGCGGCCGACTAGCCTGGTGCCCGGGGTACCCACTCAGCGATACTCACCTTTCGCAGCCACGCTCCCAAGCCCGTCAACAGGGCTCCTGCACCCCTCCAAATGGGTTTCGAGCCTACATTCCCACCAACAGCAAAACGACCTCCATTTTTCAATTTGACTAACCCAGCTAACTCACTCTACACTGACCCCGGGGGTCCCTTGGGCGGGAGTCACTCCTCCCCCCAATCACTCATCGCACCATGCATTCCCCATTCGCTCCATACACACAGACCCGCTGGCCTCACTCACTCACCAAGCACATGCCTCACAACTCACCAACTCTTCAACACACTCACCGCTGAACTCTGCCATTCTTCTAACTGCATCCCCTAACTAACTCGTGCTCCCACGTCGTCCCTTAAACTATAGCACGTTCCTTTTAACACTACGTAGCTAAGCTACGTCCCCACTACACATCCACAGTCTGTCTCTGTCTCCTAACTCAAAAATTCATTTTATTTCCCAACCTAAATCTGGCTACAATCCCTCTAACTAATCCATTCCACGGACTCCATGAGGACTTACCCCTACCCCATGGAGTCGGTCTAACTAAGCTAACCCTTCCCCCTAACTAGTTTCCATCCTGTGCCCAGGTAAGGGGGTCTTCCACCCCTTGCCCAGGAATCCTGTGCACCCGAAAGTGGGGCTTGCTTTTTTTTTTTTTTTTTCTTTTTCCTTTTCATGCGCAGCACCTGCGCGGCAACTCAGAGCTCGCGCACTTTGCACCTTGCAACTGCCCGTGACGTCATGCAGCTGCACGTGTTCCTCGTCCCTCCTTGGACGGTGCCATCCGGCAGAGATACCCCTCCTGCCGGATTCCAACCCCACGTGCAGCCATGACGTCACCGTGCGCAGAAAAAAACACAAGCCCCACGTCTCGAGGGGTTCCCCACGCGAACACATGTGCTTTGCCCGTTGGAGCTTAACACACACGATCGCGTGGAGAACCCGTCCGGTCCAAATCCATTTACCTGCCTAAACTTTGTCCGTCCGCGGGATCGGCAAATCCACCGCTGGCGTTTCCGGACCGGGACTTCACTCTCGCAAGCGAGCACGTGGTGGTCTCGTGCGTTGCACAGCACGAACCGCGTGCTCACTGCTGGGTGAACCCGGCACGGTCCACGAAATAGCTACAGCCGCTACTCGGCTTTCTTGACTCGCATGTCGCCGTCGTCGTCTCCATTCCACACACGCATACCTGCGTGTCACGACGCACACAGTCCACTCAATCACATTCACACGGGGAGACGCGGCTGCGTGCTCCCGCATGCCGACCGACATCTCCCTCTCATACCGCTCTCTCACACACACGGTCTCCCTGGCACACAGCGACCTTGCACACGGCCGTTCACTCACGCGTGCCTCACTACTCTCACACCGTGCCTCATCCACACACGCGGGGGCACTCACCCGCGGTACCTCACTCATACACACGGCGACACTCACACACGCGGTCTCTTCCACACACGGTGCCTCACCCACACACGCGGGGGAACTAACCCGCGGTGCCTCACTCACACTCCGTGCCTCATCCACACACGGCGTGCTGGGAAGCACGTACTCCGGCACCATCGCCACCACACCACTCACACGTGGTCTCACTCATACTGGCCGTTTCACTCACACACACGGCCTCACTCACACACGGTGCCCCATCCACACACGGCGTGCTGGGAAGCACGTACTCCGGCACCATCGCCACCACACCACTCACACACGGGGTCGCTTCCACACACGGGGACGCACTCACACCTTGCACCACACACACAGGGACAACCACACTGGGGATTCGTGTCCCCACAAGGGTCTCCGGGGCCTCTATACCCCCCAAGCTTTCCGTGCACCCGTTCACAGCACCCGTCCCCTCAACCTCGCAAAGCACGACCGAACTCACCTGGTCGTGACTCGCCTCAAGGGGGCATACTCCCTCCCCTCGTTCCTGGAGGAGGCCACCCAGGTGCTCGCACTGGGTCC
>NC_140970.1:33849877-33850877 GCF_056783735.1 Eptatretus burgeri | reverse complement strand
CTTTTTTTTTTTGTTTGTTTGTTTTAGGAAAGTATGACAACTCTGTGGATGTGTACGCCTTTGGGATTCTCTTCTGGTACATCTGTGCAGGCAGTGTTCGCCTGCCTGAGGCCTTTGAGAAGTGTGGGACAAAAGACCAGCTGTGGAACAATGTGCGGAAAGGTATAACAATGATATGACGATTAACTCGCGTCCTAAGTACTTACTGTGTATTGTTATACACGACGTTACCCCAAATGTGCATACTATATCCCACAAAGCAAAGTATCATCTGCTTTATATGGGTGTCTTATTTTGATGTTTTGGACAATTCTGCACTCTTGGCTTTGATGCAACACTACGATGAGGGCCCTTTCATTTACTGGCATGGCAACACACCTTGCCATACTGCTGTTTACTGTTCGGAATTGCTTCAAAGATTGGCAGCATTGAAAGTCTGCAGTGGCCAGCACAGAGCCGAGATTTAGGCCATTCGACCACCGTGGGACATTTCCTAACACTGCTCGAGAGCCACAGTGAACAAAGTACATTCCACCACTGAACTTGCTCTGAAGGAGCAATAGTGCAATATTCTGCCCGATATCTCACAACATTTTGGTGCAAAGTCCTTTTGACAGTGAATAAGCACATGTGAGGCAATAGGCCTGTGCATTTCCTTTTTGTCCCAATACTTTCGGGTAACATTATCCCAATTGTGACAACACGTGCTTGATTTATTTATAAAAGCCCGTCTGATTTGGCTTTAGATTACATGTATCCAATGCCTTTTATACAGTACCTCCACATCCACTGAGAACCATCTGCCTTTGTTCTATTTTACACCTTTACCAAGGTGCAGCTTTCGAGATGTACCCATCATTAATTCGATATGTTCCTTTGTTACCAACATGAAATAGGTTTGCATGTTAACATGTAATAATTAGACATTCTTAGACGTCCGTACCGTATGCTCGAATAAGCCCGGGTGACATAACCGTTGCATTCGGTGCAGTTTCCATTG
>NC_140970.1:33814877-33837377 GCF_056783735.1 Eptatretus burgeri | reverse complement strand
ACCCACCCCTCCCTCTCTCACCCACCCACCCCTCCATCTCTCTCCCACCCACCCCTCCCTCTCTATCTCTCACCCCTCTCCCTCTCTCCCAACCCTCTATCTCTCTCTCCCAACCCTCTATCTCTCTCTCCTCTCACCCCTTCCTCTCTCTCCCCTTCCTCTCTCTCTCCTTCCTCTCTCTCCCTTCCTCTCTCTCCCCTTCCTCTCTCTCCCACCCCTCTCTCCCACCCCCTCTCTCCCACCCCCTCTCTCCCACCCTCTCTCTCTCCCTTCCTCTCTCTCCCACCCCTTCCTCTCTCTCCCACCCCTCCCTTTCTCTCCCACCCCTCCCTTTCTCTCTCCCACCCCTCCCTTTCTCTCTCTCCACCCCTCCCTCTCTCTCTCCCACCCTCTCTCTCTCTCTCTCTCCCACCCTCTCTCTCTCTCTCTCTCTCCCACCCCTCCCTCTCTCTCCCACCCCTCCCTCTCTCTCTCCCACCCCTCTCTCTCCCACCCCTCCCTCTCCCACCCCTCCCTCTCCCACCCCTCTCCCTATCTCTCACCCTCGGACTCTCTGGAAAATCCTCTATTTCTCTTTGCCGACGACTCCACCCTCTGCCGTACCATCTGTCATCCCTCAGACCGGCAAGCAGCAGCTTCTTCACTCACTGCAGATCTGGATAAAATCACAAACTGGTCTAACACGTGGAACATGTCTTTCAATCCAGACAAATCTCACACTCTCACAATGTCTCTTCGAAAGGACCGTTTACAAAACCCCCCATCGACTTTCTCAACAATCCTCTGAAAGAAGTCTTTTCTTTCAAGCTTCTAGGTCTCACTATCTGCCATGACCTTTCCTGGGAAAGTCACATTTCCAACCTCGCCTCAAAAGCCAGTCGCCGACTGGGAATCCTCCGTCGTGCTTAGTCCTTCCTCGGCCCTCTTGAGCTCCTGACCACTTACAAAGCTTTTGTCCGTAGCCTGATGGAGTACTGCTCTCTCCTCTGGGCTGGTGCTCCTGCCTCCCACCTTTCTCGGCTTCACGCTGTAGAAACCAGGGCATTTAAGATCATCGGCATCTCCCGCAATGAAGATGAGTCTTTGGGCCTCTCACTCAATCACCGCAGGTTGGTCGGTGGTCTTTCTGTCTTCTACCGACTCCTCTCCAGCCTTGCCCCCTGCTCTCTCTGCGATTTGTCCCCACCACATTTCCACAGGGCGCTCAAGATCCGCCAACAACCCCCTTCTGGGAAAACTACCAAAATCACGAATCACTGCTCATCTTCACTCTCTCATTCCTCTTTTTTCCCGCCTTTGGAATAAACTTCCTCACTCTATTCTTTCCCATTCTTCCCTCCAGGCTTTCAAAACAGCTGTTCACCACCACCTCTTATCTTCCCCCATCCAAATCCTCGATCTTTTCTACCCCCGATAATCCACCCAAGCCCACTTCCTTCATTTCTCCTGCTTTCCTTCCTGAAAGTCCCTGAAATGTCCATCTTCTCTTCGCCATGTTCCCCGTCCCATCCCCATCCCTCTCCCTTCCACAGTTCACCTAATGTGTCTGTTCCCCACTGTTTTGTCCCTTCCACTCCCACCCCTCTTGTCTCATGCCTCCTTGCTGTGAGTTGTGTGTTCGTTATCATGCGAGCCTCGACCAAGGTATACAAAAAAAAAAACCCTTCTCCCTATCTCTCACCCCTCTCCCTCTCTCTCTCTCCCAACCCTCTATGTCTCTCTCCCCAACCCTCTCTCTCCTCTCACCCTCTCTCTCTCTCTCTCTCTCCCCTTCCTCTCTCTCTCCCTTCCTCTCTCTCTCTCTCCCCCTTCCTCTCTCTCTCTCTCTCTCTCCCCTTCCTCTCTCTCTCTCTCTCTCTCTCTCCTTCTCTCTCTCTCTCTCTCTCTCTCTCTCTCTCTCTCTCCCCTTCCTCTCTCTCTCTCTCTCTCTCTCCCTTCCTCTCTCTCTCTCTCTCTCCCCTTCTCTCTCTCTCTCTCTCTCCCCTTCCTTCTCTCTCTCTCTCTCTCTCTCTCCCCTTCCTCTCTCTCTCTCTCTCTCTCTCTCTCTCTCTCTCTCTCTCTCTCTCTCTCTCTCTCTCTCTCTCCTTCTCTCTCTCTCTCTCTCCCTTCCTCTCTCTCTCTCTCTCCTTCCTCTCTCTCTCTCTCTCTCTCTCCTTCCTCTCTCTCCCACCCCTCTCTCTCTCTCCCAACCTCCCTCTCTCTCCCAACCTCCCTCTCTCTCCCAACCTCCCTCTCTCTCTCCCCACCCTCCCTCTCTCTCTCCCACCCCTCCCTCTCTCTCTCCCACCCTCTCCCTCTCTCTCCCACCCCTCCTCTCTCTCCCACCCCTCCCTCTCTCTCTCCCACCCCTCCCTCTCTCTCTCCCACCCCTCCCTCTCTCTTCCACCCCTCCCTCTCTCTCTCCCACCCCTCTCTCTCTCTCCCACCCACCCTCTCTCTCCACCCCACCCTCTCTCTCCCACCCCACCCTCTCTCTCCCACCCCACTCTCTCTCTCTCCCACCCTCTCTCCTCTCACCCCTCTCTCCTCTCACCCCTCCCTCTCTCTCACCCCTCTCCCTCTCAATCTCTCCTCTCTCTCTCCTCTCACCCCTCTCTCTCTCTCCCCTCTCACTCTCTCTCACCCTCTCTCTCTCCCCTTCCTGTCTCTCTCCCACCCTCTCTCTCCTTCCTCTCTCCCACCCCTCTCTCTCTCCCCTTCTCTCTCTCCACCCCTGTCGATCTCTCACCCTTCTCCCTCTCTATCTCTCACCCTTCTCCCTCTCTATCTCTCACCCTTCTCCCTCTCTATCTCTCACCCTTCTCCCTCTCTCTCCCACCCCTCCCTCCTTTCTCTCCCACCCTCCCTCTCTCTCTCCCACCCCTCCTCTCTCTCCCACTCCCTCTCTCTCTCTCCCTCCCTCTCTCTCTCCCACCCTCCTCTCTCTCTCCCACCCCTCCCTCTCTCTCCCACCCTCCCTCTCTCTCCCACCCACTCTCTCTCTCTCCCACCCACTCCTCTCTATCTCTCACCCTTCTCCCTCTCTGTCTCTCACCCTTCTCCCTCTATCTCTCACCCTTCTCCCTCTCTCTCCCACCCTTCTCCTCTCTCTCTCACCCTTCTCCCTCTCTCGATCTCTCACCCTTCTCCCTCTCAATCTCTCACCCCTCTCCCTCTCTCTCTCCTCTCACCCCTCTCTCTCCCATCCCTTCCTCTTTCTCTCTCACACCCCTCTCTCTTTCTCTCACCCCTCCCTCTCTCTCCCACCCCTCCCTCTCACCCCACTCCTCCCTCCCACCCACTCTCTCTCTCCCACCCCTCCCTCTCTCTCACCCCTCCCTCTCTCTCCCACCCACTCTCTCTCTCCCTTCTCCCTCTCTCTCCCACCACTCTCTCTCTCCCACCCTCTTTCTCTCTTCCTCTCTCACCTCCCTCCTCTCTCTCTCACCTCCTCTCTCTCCCTCACACCTCTCTCTCCCTCACACCTCTCTCTCCCCCTCTCTCTCTCCCACCCCTCTCTCCTCTCACCTCTCACCCCTCCCTCTATCTCTCACCCCTCTCCCTCTCAATCTCTCTCTCTCTCCTCTCACCCTCTCTCTCTCCCTTCCTCTCTCCCACCCCTCTCAATCTCTCTCTCTCTCCTCTCACCCCTCTCTCTCCTCCCACCCCTCTCTCTCTCCCCTTCCTCTCTCTCCCTTCCTCTCTCCCACCCCTCTCGATCTCTCACCCTTCTCCCTCTCTATCTCTCACCCCTCTCCCTCTCTCCCAACCCTCTCTCTCCTCTCACCCCTCTCTCTCTCCCCTTCCTCTTTCTCTCTCTCACCCCTCCCTCTCTCTCCCACCCCTCCCTCTCTCTCCCACCCTCCCTCTCTCTCCCACCCCTCCCTCTCTCTCCCACCCTCCCTCTCTCTCCCACCCCTCCCTCTCACTCCCACCCCTCCCTCTCACTCCCACCCCTCCCTCTCTCTCCCACCCTCCCTCTCTCTCCACCTCCCTCTCTCTCCCACCCTCCCTCTCTCTCCCACCCTCCCTCTCTCTCCCACCCTCCCTCTCTCTCCCACCCCTCCCTCTCTCTCCCACCCTCCCTCTCTCTCCACCTCCCTCTCTCTCCACCTCCATCTCTCTCCCCACTCTCTCTCTCCCTTCTCCCTCTCTCTCCCACCACTCTCTCTCCCACCCCTCTTTCTCTCTCCCACCACTCTCTCTCCCACCCTCTTTCTCTCTCCCTCTCTCTCACCCTCTTCTCTCTCTCTCCCACCCCTCTTCTCTCTCTCTCCCACCCTCTTCTCTCTCTCTGCCCTCTCTCTTTCTCTCATGCCTCTCACCCCTCCCTCCTCTCTCTCTCACCTCCTCTCTCTCCTCACACCTCTCTCTCCCCCTCTATCTCTCTCACCCCCCTCTCTATCTCACCCCTCTCTCTCCCACCCTCTCTCTCCTCTCACCTTTCCTCGCCGACTGGAATCTCTCCACCCTCTCTCTCTCTCCCACCCCTCTCTCTCTCTCTCTCTCTCCCACCCTCTCTCTCCCACCCTCTCTCTCTCCCACCTCTCTCTCTCCCACCTCTCTCTCTCCACCCACCTCTCTCCCACCCCTCTCTCCCACCCCTCTTCTCTCTCTCTCCTACCCTCTCTTTCTCTCATACCTCTCTCACCCCTCCCTCCTCTCTCTCTCTCACCTCCTCTCTCTCCCTCACACCTCCCTCTCCCCCTCTATCTCTCTCCCACCCCCTCTCTCCCACCTCTCTCTCTCCACCCCTCTCTCTCTCTCAACCCTCTCTCTCCCACCTCTCTCTGTCTCTCACTCTCTCCCACCTCTCTCTCTCTCCCTCCCGCCTCCCTCTCTCTCTCCCACCTCCCTCTCTCTCCCACCCCTCTCTCTCTCCCACCCCTCTCTCCCACCACCCCTCTCTCCCACCCCTCTTCTCTCTCTCTCCTACCCCTCTCTCTTTCTCTCATACCTCTCTCACCCCTCCTCCTCTCTCTCTCACCTCCCTCCTCTCTCTCTCTCACCTCCTCTCTCCCCCTCTATCTCTCTCCACCCCCTCTCTCCCACCTCTCTCTCTCCACCCCTCTCTCTCTCCCACCCCTCTCTCTCCCACCCCCTCTCTCTCTCTCTCTCTCTCCCACCTCTCTCTCTCCCACCCCCTCTCTCTCTCTCCCACCCTCCCTCTCTCTCCCACCCTCCTCTCTCTCTCTCCACCCTCTCTCTCTCTCTCACCCCTCCCTTTCTCTCTCCCACCTCCTCTCTCTCTCTCCCACCCCTCCCTCTCTCTCCCACCCCTCCCTCTCTCTCTCCCACCCTCCCTCTCTCTCTCCCACCCTCCCTCCTCTCTCTCCCACCCTCCCTCTCTCTCACCCCTCCCTCTCTCTCTCTCTCCCTCCCTCTCTCTCTCCCTCCCTCTCTCTCTCCACCCCCTCTCCCTCTCTCTCTCCCCCCTCTCCCTCTCTATCTCTCACCCCTCTCCCTCTCCCCCAACCCTCAATCTCTCTCTCTCCCCCAACCCTCTCTCTCCCACCTTCCTCTCTCTCCCACCTTCCCTCTCTCTCCACCCCCTTCCTCTCTCTCCCACCCCTTCCTCTCTCTCTCACCCCTTCCTCTCTCTCTCCACCCCTTCCTCTCTCTCCCACCCCCTCTCTCTCCTTCTCTCTCCCACCCCTTCCTCTCTCTCTCCCACCCCTTCCTCTCTCTCCCACCCCTTCCTCTCTCTCCCCACCCCTTCCTCTCTCTCCACCTCACCCCTTCTCCTCTCTCTCCCACCCTTCCTCTCTCTCCCACCCCTTCCTCTCTCTCTCCCACCTTCCTCTCTCTCCCACCCCTTCCTCTCTCTCCCACCCCTTCCTCTCTCTCCCACCTTCCTCTCTCTCCCACCCCTTCCTCTCTCTCCCACCCTTCCTCTCTCTCCCACCCTTCCTCTCTCTCCCACCCCTTCCTCTCTCTCCCACCCCTTCCTCTCTCTCCCACCCCTTCCTCTCTCTCCCACCTTCCTCTCTCTCCCACCCCTTCCCTCTCTCTCCCACCCCTTCCTCTCTCTCCCACCCCTTCCTGTCTCTCCCACCCTCCCTCTCTCTCCCACCCCTCCCTTTCTCTCCCACCCCTCCCTCTCTCTCCCACCCCTCCCTTTCTCTCCCACCCCTCCCTCTCTCTCCCACCCCTCTCCCTATCTCTCACCCTCGGACTCTCTGGAAAATCCTCTATTTCTCTTTGCCGATGACTCCACCCTCTGCCGCACCATCTGTCATCCCTCAGACCGGCAAGCAGCAGCTTCTTCACTCACTGCAGATCTGGATAAAATCACAAACTGGTCTAACACGTGGAACATGTCTTTCAATCCAGACAAATCTCACACTCTCACCATGTCTCTTCGAAAGGACCGTTTACAAAACCCCCCCATCCACTTTCTCAACAATCCTCTGAAAGAAGTCTTTTCATTCAAGCTTCTAGGTCTCACTATCTGCCATGACCTTTCCTGGGAAAGTCACATTTCCAACCTCGCCTCAAAAGCCAGTCGCCGACTGGGAATCCTCCGTCGTGCTTAGTCCTTCCTCGGCCCTCTTGAGCTCCTGACCACTTATAAAGCTTTTGTCCGTCGCCTGATGGAGTACTGCTCTCCCCTCTGGGCTGGTGCTCCTGCCTCCCACCTTTCTCAGCTTCACGCTGTCGAAACCAGGACATTTAAGATCATCGGCATCTCCCGCAATGAAGCTGAGTCTTTGGGCCTCTCACTCAATCACCGAAGGTTGGTCGGTGGTCTTTCTGTCTTCTACCGACTCCTCTCCAGCCTTGCCCCCTGCTCTCTCTGCGATTTGTCCCCACCACATTTCCACAGGGCGCTCAAGGTCCGCCAACAACCCCCTTCTGGAAAAACTACCAAAATCACGAATCACTGCTCATCTTCACTCTTTCATTCCTCTTTTTTCCCGCCTTTGGAATAAACTTCCTCACTCTATTCTTTCCCATTTTTCCCTCCAGGCTTTCAAAACAGCTGTTCACCACCACCTCTTATCTTCCCCCATCCAAATCCTCGATCTTTTCTACCCCCGATAATCCACCCAAGCTCACTTCCTTCAATTCTCCTGCTTTCCTTCCTGAAAGTCCCTGAAATGTCCATCTTCTCTTCGCCATGTTCCCCGTCCCATCCCCATCCCTCTCCCTTCCACAGTTCACCAAATGTGTCTGTTCCCCACTGTTTTGTCCCTTCTACTCCCGCCCCTCTTGTCTCATGCCTCCTTGCTGTGAGTTGTGTGTTCGCTCTCATGCGAGCCTCGACCAAGGTATACAAAAAAAAAAAAAACCCTTCTCCCTCTCCATCTCTCACCCCTCTCCCTCTCTCTCTCTCCCAACCCTCTATGTCTCTCTCCCCCAACCCTCTCTCTCCTCTCACCCCTCTCTCTCTCTCCCCTTCCTCTCTCTCTCCGCTTCCTCTCTCTCTCCCCTTCCTCTCTCTCTCCCTTCCTCTCTCTCTCCCTTCCTCTCTCCCAACCTCCCTCTCTCTCCCCTTCCTCTCTCTCCCAACCTCCCTCTCTCTCCCACCCCTCCCTCTCTCTCCCACCCCTCCCTCTCTCTCCCACCCCTCCCTCTCTCCCCCTCCTCTCTCTCCCCTCCCTCTCTCTCCCACCCCTCCCTCTCTCTCCCACCCCTCCCTCTCTCTCCCACCCTCTCGATCTCTCACCCTTCTCCCTCTCTATCTCTCACCCCTCTCTCCCAACCCTCTCTCTCCTCTCTCCTTCCTCTCTCTCCCACCTTTCCCTCTTTCTCTCTCACACCCTCTCTCTTTCTCCCACCTCCCTCTCTCTCTCTCCACCCCTCCCTCTCTCTCTCTCCCACCCCTCCCTCTCTCTCTCCACCCCTCCCTCTCTCTCTCCCACCCCCTCCTCTCTCTCTCCCACCTCCTCTCTCTCCCACCCCTCCCTCTCTCTCTCCCACCTCCCTCTCTCTCTCCCACTCCCCCTCCTCTCTCTCCCCACCTCCCTCTCTCTCTCTCACCCTCCCTCTCTCTCCCACCTCCCTCTCTCACCCCTCCCTCTCTCTCCACCCCTCCCTCTCTCCCACCCTCTCTCCTTCTCCCACCCCTCCTCTCTCTCCCACCCCTCTCTATCTCTCACCTCGGACTCTCTGGAAAATCCTCCTCTCTCTCTCTCTTCTCTCTCGACTCTTCTCTCTCTGCCCGTACCATCTGTCATCCCTCAGACCGGCAAGCAGCAGCTTCTTCACTCACTGCAGATCTGGATAAAATCTGCAAACTGGTCTAACACGTGGAACATGTCTTTCAATCCAGACAAATCTCTCTCTCTCTCACAATGTCTCTCTTCGAAAGGACCGTTTACAAAACACCTCTCTCATCTCACCTTTCTCCAACAATCCTCTGAAAAGTCTCTCTCTTTCACAAGCTACAAGTCTCACTATCTGCCATGACCTTTCCTGGGGAAAGTCACATTTCCAACCTCGCCTCAAAAGCCGGTCGCCCACTGAGAATCTCTCACGTCGTGCTCTTCCTCAACCCTCTTGAGCTCTGACCACTTACCAGCTCTCTCTCCGTAGCCTGATGAATTACTGCTCTCTCTCTGGGCTGGTGCTCTCTGCCTCCCACCTTTCTCTCTTCCACGCTGTAGAAACCAGGGCATTTAAGATCATCGGCATCTCCCCCCTCTGAAGATGAGTCTCTTGGGCCTCTCACTCAATCACCACCCAGGTTGGTCGGTGGTCTCTCTCTCTTCTACCGACTCTCTCTCTCAGCCTTGCCCCCTGCTCTCTCTGCGATTTGTCCCCACCACTCTCTCTCACAGGGCGCTCAAGATCCATAACAACCCCCTCTCTGGGGAAAACTACCAAATCACGAATCACTGCTCATCTCTCACTCTCTCATTCCTCTTTTTCCCGCCTTTGGAATAAACTTCCTCCTCTATTCTTTCCCATTCTTCCCTCCAGGCTTTCCAAAGCAGCTGTTCACCACTCTCTCTTATCTCTCCCCCATCCAAATCCTCGATCTTTTCTCTCTTACCCCCGATAATCTCACCCTCCCACTCTCTCTCTCACCTCTCTCTCTGCTTTCCTTCTCTGAAAGTCCCTGAAATGTCCATCTTCTCTCTCTCCATGTTCCCCGTCTCATCTCCCATCCCCTCTCAGCCTCTCACAGTTCACACCTAATGTGTCTGTTCCCCACTGTTTCTCTCTCTCTCTCTCCCACCCTCTCTCTCTCTCATGCCTCCTTGCTGTGAGTTGTGTGTTCGTTATCATGCGAGCCTCGACCAAGGTATACAAAAAAAAAAAACCCTCTCTCTCTCTCTCTCACCCCTCCTCTCTCTCTCTCTCTCTCCAACCCTCTATGTCTCTCTCCCCCAACCCTCTCTCTCTCCCCTTTCTCTCTCTCTCCCCTTCCTCTCTCTCTCACCCTTCTCTCCCTCTCTCTCTCCCCTTCCTCTCTCTCTCTCTCTCTCTCCACCTCCTCCTCTCTCTCTCTCTCTCCCCTTCCTCTCTCTCTCTCTCTCTCCCCTCCCTCTCTCTCTCTCTCCCTCTCTCTCCCGCCCTTCCCTCTCTCTCCTCTCTCTCTCTCTCTCTCCTCCTTCCTCTCTCTCTCTCTCCTCTCTCTCTCCTCCTGCCTCTCTCTCTCTCTCTCTCTCTCTCCTTCCTCTCTTAATACCCCTCTCTCTCTACCTCTCTCTCCACCCCTTCCTCTCTCTCACCTTCTCTCTGCTCCGCACATGCCTCTCTCTCACCCTCCCCACTCTATCCTCTCTCCTCTCTCTCCCACCCCTTCCTCTCTCTCACCTATCTCTCTCTCCACCTTCCTCTCTCTCTCCACCCCTCTCTCTCTCTCCCACCCCTTCCTCTCTCTCTCCCAACCTCCTCTCTCTCTCCACCCCACTCCTCTCTCTCTCCCACCCACTCCTCTCTCTCTCCACCCTCCCTCTCTCTCTCCCACCCTCCTCTCTCTCTCCCACCCCTCCCTCTCTCTCCCACCTCCCTCTCTCTCCCACCCCTCCTCTCTCTCCCACCCCTCTCTCTCTCTCTCCCACCCTCCTCTCTCTCTCTCTCCCACCCCTCTCTCTCTCTCCCACCCCTCTCTCTCTCTCCCACCCCTCCCTCTCTCTCCCACCCTCCCTCTCTCTCCCACCCCCTCCCTCTCTCTCCCACCCCACCCTCTCTCTCTCACCCACCCTCTCTCTCTCACCCTTCACCCTCTCTCTCCCACCACTCTCCCTCTCTCTCTCCACCAGCCTCTCTCTCTCTCACCCCTCTCTCCTCTCCACCCCTCCTCTATCTCTCACCCCTCTCCCTCTCAATCTCTCTCTCTCTCTCCTCTCACCCCCTCTCTCTCTCCCCTTCCCTCTCTCTCCACCTTCCTCTCTCTCACCCTTCCTCTCTCTCCCAGCCCTTCCTCTCTCTCCCAGCCCTTCCTCTCTCTCCCAACCCTTCCTCTTTCTCTTTCCCCACCCCCTCTCTCTCTCTCCACCACCCCTGTCGATCTCTCACCCTTCTCCCTCTCTATCTCTCACCCTTCTCCTCTCTATCTCTCACCCTTCTCCTCTCTATCTCTCACCCTTCTCACCTCTCTATCTCTCTCTCCCACCCACTCTCCTTTTCTCTCCCACACCCTCCCTCTCTCTCTCCCACCTCCCTCTCTCTCTCTCCCACCCTCCTCTCTCTCCCACCTCTCTCTCTCCCACCCACTCCCTCTCTCTCTCCCACCCCTCCCTCTCTCTCCCACCCCTCCCTCTCTCTCTCCCACCCCCTCTCTCTCTCCTCCCACCCTCTCTCTCTATCTCTCACCCTTCTCCCTCTCTGTCTCTCCACCCTGTCTCCCTCTCTATCTCTCCGCCCCTTCTTCCTCTCTCTCCCACCCTTCTCCCTCTCTCTCCCCACCCCTCTCAGATCTCTCACCCTCTCTCTCCTCTCTCTCTCTCACCCCTCTCCCTCTCTCTCTCCTCTCCCCCCTCTCTCTCCCACATCCTTCCTCTTTCTCTCTCCCACCCCTCTCTCTTTCTCTCACCCCTCCCTCTCTCTCCCCACCCCCCTCCCTCTCACTCTCCCCCTCTCCCTCTCCCACCCCACTCTCTCTCTCCCACCCACTCTCTCTCTCTCTGCCTCCCTCTCTCTCCCACCCCACTCTCTCTCCTTCTCCCTCTCTCTCCCACCACTGCTCTCTCTCTCACCCCTGCTTTCTCTCTTCCTCTCTCCCTCTCTCCCTCCTCTCTCTCTCACCCTCTCCTCTCTCTCCCTCCACCTCTCTCTCTCCTCACTCTCTCTCTCTCCCCTCTCTCTCCCACCCTCTCTCTCTCTGCCTCTCTCTCACCCCTCTCTCTATCTCTGCACTCCCTCTCTCTCTCTCTCTCTCTCTCTCTCTCTCCTCTCACCTCTCTCTCTCCTTCACTCTCTCCCACCTCTCTCTCAATCTCTCTCTCTCTCTAAATCTCACCCCTCTCTCTCTCTCCCACCCTCTCTCTCTCTCCCCCTTCACTCTCTCTCCACACCCCTCTCGATCTCTCACCCTTCTCCCTCTCTATCTCTCCCCACCCCTCTCTCTCTCTCCAAACCCTCTCTCTCTCCTCTCACCCCTCTCTCTCTCCCCACCTTCCTCTTTCTCTCTCTCACCCCTCTCTCTCTCTCCCACCCCTCCCTCTCTCTCCCACCCCTCCCTCTCTCTCTCCCACCCCTCTCTCTCTCTCCCACCCCTCTCTCTCTCCCACCCACTCTCTCTCACTCCCACACTCCCTCTCTCCCACCTCCCACTCTCTCTCTCACCCCACTCTCTCTCTCCACACCCTCCCTCTCTCTCCCCACCCCCTCCTCTCTCTCTCCCACCCCTCCCTCTCTCTCCCACCCCTCCCTCTCTCTCCCACCCTCCCTCTCTCTCCCCACCCCTCTCTCTCTCTCCCACCCCACTCTCTCTCTCCACCTCCCTCTCTCTCCTTCTCCCTCTCTCTCCCACCACTCTCTCTCCACCCTCTTTCTCTCTCCCACCACTCTCTCTCCTGCCCTCTTTCTCTCTCCACCTCCCTCTCTCCCACCCCTCTTTCTCTCTCCTCTCTCCCACCCCTCTTCTCTCTCTCCCACCCTCTTCTCTCTCTCTCCCTCTCTCATGCCTCTCACCCCTTTCCCTCTCTCTCTCTCACACTCTCCTCCTCTCTCCCTCCCAACCCTCTCTCCTCTCACCCCCTCTGTCTCTCACCCTTCCTCTTTCTCTCTCTCTCACCCCTCCCTCTCTCTCCCACCCCTCCCTCTCCTCTCCACCTCCCTCTCTCTCTGCCTCCCTTGGAGATCTCTCCCACCCCTCTCTCTCTCTCTCACCTCCCTCTCTCTCTCTCCCACCCCTCTCTCTCCACCCACCCTCACTCTCTCTCTCCCACCCTCTCTCTCTCTCCCACCCCTCCCTCTCTCTCTCCCCACTCTCTCTCTCCCCACCCACTCTCTCTCTCCCACCCTCCCTCTCTCTCTCCCACCCCCACACTCTTCTCTCTCTCTCCTACCCTCTCTCTCTCTCTCCCACCTCTCTCTCTCTCCCCCCCCTCTCTCTCTCTGCATTCTCTCCTCTCTCTCTCTCACACCTCTCTCTCCCCCTCTTCTCTCTCTCCCACCCCCCTCTTTTTCTCATACCTCTCCCACCCTCTCTCCTCTCTCCCACCTCCTCTCTCTCTCTCTCCCACCCCTCTCTCTCCCACCCCCTCTCTCTCTCTCCCCCTCTCTCTCCCACCTCTCTCTCTCCCACCCTCCTCTCTCTCTCCCACCCTCCCTCTCTCTCCCACCCTCTCTCTCTCCCACCCTCTCTCCCACCCCTCTCTCTCTCTCCCTCTCTCTCTCTCTCCTACCCCTCTCTCTTTCTCTCATACCTCTCCCACCCCTCCCTCCTCTCTCTCTCACCTCCTCTCTCTCCCACACCTCTCTCTCTCCCCCTCCCCCCTCTCTCTCGCTCTCCCACCCCTCCCTCTCTCTCCCCCTCCCCCTCTCTCTCTCTCCCACCCTCTCTCTCTCCCACTCTCTCTCCCACCCTCCCTCTCTCTCTCTCTCTCTCTCCACCCACTCTCTCTCTCTCTCCCACCCCTCCCTTTCTCTCTCCACCCCTCCCTCTCTCTCTCCCACCCCTCCCTTTCTCTCTCCCACCCCTCCCTCTCTCTCTCCCTTCCCTCCCTTTCTCTCTCCACCCCTCCCTCTCTCTCTCCCACCCTCCCTTTCTCTCCCTCTCCCTCTCTCTCCACCCCTCCCTCTCTCTCTCCCACCTTCCTCTCTCTCTCCCACCCCTCTCCCTCTCTCTCTCTCCCACCCCTCCTATCTCTCTCTCTCCCCCAACCCTCTATCCTCTCTCTCTCCCCAACCCTCTCCCTCTCTCTCTCCCCCAACCCTCTATCTCTCTCTCCCCCAACCCTCTTCCTCTCTCTCCACCCCCCCTCTCTCTCCCCCCTCCCTCTCTCTCTCCCACCTCCCTCTCTCTCTCCTCCCTCTCTCTCTCCCCACCCCTCCCTCTCTCTCTCCCACCACCCTCTCCTCTCTCCTCTCTCCTCCCTCTATCCTCTCTCCCCCAACCCCTCTCTCTCTCTCTCACCACCAACCCTCTCTCTCCCCCTCCTCTCTCTCCCACCCCTCTCTCTATCTCTCACCCCTCTCCCCAATCCTCTCTCTCCTCTCACCCCTTCCCTCTCTCTCCCACCCCTTCCTCTCTCTCCCACCCCTTCCTCTCTCTCCCACCCCTTCCTCTTTCTCTCTCCCACCCCTTCCTCTCTCTCCCACCTTCCTCTCTCTCCCAACCCTTCCTCTCTCTCTCCCACCCCTCTCTCTCCCTCTCACCCCCTCTCTCTCTCACCCCTTCCTCTCTCTCTCCCACCCCTCCCTCCTCTATCTCTCCCCACCCTTCTTCCTCTCTATCTCCCACCCTTCTTCCTCTCTATCTCTCACCCTTCTTCCTCTCTATCTCCCACCCCTTCCTCTCTCTCCCACCCCTTCCTCTCTCCTCTCACCCCTTCCTCTCTCTCCCACCTCTCTCTCTCTCCCACTCTCTCTCTCTCCCTCTCTCTCTCTCACCCCTTCCTCTCTCCTACCCACTCTTCCTCTCTCTCCCACCCCCTCCCTCTCTCTCCCACCCCCTCCCTCTCTCTCCCACCCCTCCCTCTCTCTCCCACCCCTCCCTCCTCTCTCCCACCCCTCCCCTCTCTCCCACCCTCGGACTCTCTGGAAAATCCTCTACCCCTCCCTGCCGATGACTCCCACCCTCTGCCGCACCATCTCTCATCCACCTCAGACCGGCAAGCAGCAGCTCCCTCTCTCACTCACCTGCGAATCTGGATAAAATCACAAACTGGTGCTGTGGAACATGTCTCTTCAATCAGACAAATCTCACACTCTCTCCCCCCCACTCATCTCTCTCTGAAAGGACCGTTTACAAAACCCCCATCACTTTCTCAACCACCATCCTCTGAAAAGAAGTCTCTCTCATTCAAGCTTCTGGGTCTCACTCTCTGCCTTCTCCTTCTCTGGGAAAGTCACATTTCCAACCTCGCCTCAAAAGCCAGTCTCTCTCTGGGAGATCCTCCGTCGTGCTTGGTCCTTCTCTCGGCCCTCTCTCGCTCCTGACCACTTATAAAGCTCTCTCCCCGTCGCCTGATGGAGTACTGTACTCTCCCACTCTGGGCTGTGGTGCTCTCTGCCTCCCACCTCTCTCTCTCAGCTCTCACGCTGTCGAAACCAGGACATTTAAGATCATCGGCATCTCCCACCAATGAAGCTGAGTCTTTGGGCCTCTCACTCCAATCTCCAGAAGGTTGGTCACCCTCTTTCTCTCTTCTACCGACTCTCTCCAGCCTCTGCCCCTCTGCTCTCTCTGCGATTTGTCCCCACTCACATTTCCACAGAGCGCTCAAGGTCTCTTAACTCTCCCTCTCTGGAAAAACTACCAAATCACGAATCACTGCTCATCTTCACCCTCTCATTCCTCTCCCTCCCGCCTCTGGAATCTACTCTCTCACTCTATCTCTTTCCCATTTTCCCTCGAGCTCTCTCAAGCAGCTGTTCACCACCACCTCTCTATCTCTCTCCCCCATCCAAATCACTCAGTCTCTCTCTCCCTCCCTCTCTCTCTGTCTCACCCAAACTCACTCTCCCCCAATTCTCCCACCCTCTCTCTCCTTCCACAGAAAGTCCCTGAAATGTCCATCTTCTCGCCCCATGTTCCCCGTCTCTCTCTCCCATCCTCTCTCCACTTCTCCAGTTCACTCAAACCCTATGTGTCTGTCCCTCCCTCCACTGTTTGTCCCTTCTCCTCGCCCTCTTGTCTCACCCTTCTGCCTCTCTTGCTGTGAGTTGTGTGTTCGCTCTCATGCGAGCACCGACCAAAGGTATGCAAAAAAAAAACCCTGTCTCCTCTCCATCTCACCCCTCTCCATCTCTCTCTCTCTCCCCCCAACCCTCTATGTCTCTCTCCCCCCAACCCTCTCTCTCTCTCTCTCCCCCACCCCTCTCTCTCTCTCCCCCTTCCTCTCTCTCCCTCCCTCTACCTCTCCCTCTCTCTCTCCCCTTCCTCTCTCTCCCACCCCTTCCTCTCTCTCCCTCCCTTCTCCCAACCTCTCTCTCTCCCTTCCTCTCTCCCAACCCTTCCCTCTCTCTCCCACCCCTCTCTCTCTCTCCCACCCCTCCCTTTCTCTCTTCTCCCACGCCTGCCTGCTCTCCCACCCTCCCTCTCTCTCCCCCTCTCCTCTCTCTCCCACCCCTCCCTCTCTCTCCCACCTCTCTCTCTCTCCCTCTCGATCTCTCACCCTGCTTCTCCTCTCTCTCTCACCCCTCTCTCTCTCTCCCTCCCTCTCTCCTCCCACCCCTCTCTCTCCCACCTTCCTCCCTCTCTCTCTCACCCCTCCCTCTCTCTCTCCCCCCTCCCCTGTCTCTCTCCACCCCTCCCTCTCTCTCCCACCCCTCCCTCTCTCTCTCCACCCCTCCCTATCTCTCTCCCACCCCTCCCTCTCTATCTCTCCCTCACCCTCCCTCTCTCTCCCACCCTCTCTATCTCTCTCTCTCCCCCAACCTCTATCTCTCTCTCCCCCAACCCTCTGTCTCTCTCTCCCCCCCAACCGCTCTATCTCTCTCCCACCCCTCCTCTCTCTCTCCACCCACTCCCTCTCTCTCCCACCTTCCTCTCTCTCCCACCCCTCCTCTCTCTCTCCCACCCCTCCTCTCTCTCACCCCACTTTCTCTCTCTTTCCACCCCACTCTCTCTTTCTCTCACCACCCTCCCTCTCTCTCCCTCACTCTCTCTCCCACCCTCTCTCTCTCTCCCACCACTCTCTCCCACCCCTCTTTCTCTCTCCCCCTCTCTCTCTCACCCTCTTCTCTCTCTCTCCCACCCCTCCCTCTCTCTCTCTCCCACCCCTCTCTCTCTCTCTCCCTTCTCCCTCTCTCTCTCTCCCCTCTCTCTCTCTCTCCCACCTCCTCTCTCTCTCAACCTCCACCTCCCTCTCTCCCCCTCTATCTCTCTCACCCACCTCTCTCTCTCTCTCACCCCTCTCTCTCCCACCCTCTCTCTCCTCTCCACCTCTCCTCACCTAGACTCCCTCTCTCCCACCCCTCTCTCTCTCTCCCACCCCTCTCTCGTCTCTCTCTCCCACCCTCTCTCTCCCACCCCTCTCTCTCCCTCCCACTCTCCCTCTCTCTCTCACCTCTCTCTCCCACCACCTCTCTCTCTCACCACCCTCTGTCTCACCCCTCTCTCTCTCACACCCCTCTCCCTCATCTCCCTCTCTCTCTCTCTCCCTACCCTCTCTTTCTCTCATACCTCTCTCTCTTCCACCCCCTCCCTCTCTCTCTCTCTCTCTCTCTCTCTGTGCGCTCTCTCTCTCCCTCTGCCTCTCTCTCCCACTCTCTCTCTCTATCTCTCTCCCACACCCCTCTCTCTCACACCTCTCTCTCTCACCCCTCTCTCTCTCTCTCCCTCCCTCACCCTCTCTCTCTCCCACTCTCTCTCCCTCTCTCTCTTCCCCCTCTCTCTCTCTCCCACCCACTCCTCTCTCTCTCCGCATCTCTCTGTCGCATCATCATCTCTCGCATATCGCCCTCTCTCTCTCACGCCGCTATCTCTCATGTTTCACCTGTCATCACTTCCCAGCCCTCTTAATGTCGGTAGCATCATCGCCATCATCATCTCTCATATGTCTCTCTCGCCCCCTCTCTCTCCTCTGTCTCTCTCTCCCTATAATAGAAAATAATATGCATAATAGTATTAAACAATATTAGCATAGCGCATGTGTAATAATAATATCTAAAAATAATATGTGCATCTGCGCGTAAACGTATGTCGCGTAAATATGTCGCGTAAAATATGGCGTAAAATATTAATGAATAAACGTATGTCGCGTAAAATATGTCGCACGTAAATGTAATATGGCACCCCTGTAATGTGGCATCATCAATAAATAATATGTAAAAATAATATGTACGCGTAAATATTAAAATAAAATAATATGTCGCATCGCCGATATGTCGCGTAAAATATTATGTAAGCGTAAATATTAATGGCGTAAATATTAAAAATAAATTATTAATGGTAAATGAAAGTAAATATTAATGGCATGTTATGTAATCTTTATCATCTTGTTAATCGGTCGCTTTGATGTCATATTAATATATATCTCATCTCATGCGCAATATATCTCACCGCTCTATCTCCCTCTGTTCATCTCTCTCGACCCTTAATCTCGCGACCCCCTCCGCATCTCTCTCCCACCCCTCTCCCTGTCTCTCCATCTAACCGCTTTCTCTCCCCACTTTAACCCTTTCTCATCGCGTACCCTCTCATCTCGTACCATCTCGCGGCCATCTCGCGCTCTCCCTATGTCTCATTCCCTTCATCCCTTCCTCTTTCTACAAACCCCCTCTCCCTCTCTCTCTCAACCCTCCGTCTCCCTCTCCTTCCTTCGCCATGTCTCTCTCTCTGTCCGCTCTCTCCCTTCTCTCTCTCCCCCCTCTCTCTCTCTGTCCCTCTCTCTCCCTGCCTTCCTCTCTCTCTCCACCCTTCCTCTTTCTCTCTCCACCTTCCTCTTTCTCTCTCCCACCTCCTCCCTCTCTCTCCCACTTCCTCTTTCTCTCTCCCACCCTTCCTCTTTCTCTCTCCTCTCCCCACCTCCTCTCTCTCCCACCTTCTCCTATCTCTCACCCTCGGACTCTCTGGAAAATCCTCTCTCCCTCTCTCTCTCTGCTCCCCCCTCTCTCTCTCCCACCTCTCTCTCTCCCACCTCTGCATCTCTCATCTCCCAGACCGGCCAAGCAGCTCTCTCCTCTCACTCCCTCTCAGATCTCTCTCACCCTTCCTCTCTCAAACTGGTCTAACACCACCCACTTCCTCTCTCTCTCTCCCACCCCCTCCCTCTCCAAATCTCTCTCACCCTTCTCCCTCTCTATCTCTCACCATCTCTCTCTCAGAAAAAGGACCGTTCTCTCCTCTCACCCCCCAAAAACTCTCTCTCCCCTTCCTTTCTCTCCCACCCACTCCACTTTCTCAATCTCTCACCCTTCTCTCTGAAAAGAAGCTCTTTCTCTCACCCTTCTCCCTCTATCTCTCACCACTCTCCCTCTCTCCCAACCCCTCTCTCTCCCCCTCTCTGAGGCTAAGTCTCTCTCTCACCCTCTCTCATTTCTCATGACCTCGCCTCATAAAGCCACACCGTCCCTCCCTCAGACTCTCCAGAATCCCTCCGTCGTGTAGTCACCTCACTCGGTCTCCCTCCCTCTCTTGAGTCTCCTGACCACTCTCTAAAGCTTTCTGTCGGCCAAAATCGCCCTCCCAGGTACTGCTCTCCCCCTCTGAGACTGGTGCTCTCTCTGCCTCCCCCTTCACCCTCTCTTTCTCTCACCCCCTCTCTCTCCTGCTGTCCAGAAAGTCTCTCTCTCAGGACACCCTTTAAGATCATCGGCATCTCCCACCTCCCTCTCTGGCTTGAGTCTTTGAACCCCTCTCTCTCAATCAGTCGCCGAAGGTCCCTCCCTCGTGTGGTCCCACCTCTCTCTCTCTTCCACTACCTCCCTCTCTCAGCCTCTTGTCCCTCCCTCTGCTCTCCCCCTCTGCTGATTCCTCTCTCTTCCACCCCTCCCTCTCTCTCTCACAGCTACGCTCACTCAGGTCCCTCTCTAATCTCTCTCTCTCTCCTTCTGGAAAAACTACTCTCAAAAATCACGAATCTCTCACTGCCTCATCTCTCTGCCCCTCTCTCTCTCCCTTGCTCTCTCTCTGCTCTCTCTTCTCTCTGCCCCATCTCTCTCTCCCTCTCTCTCTAGCCCCTCTCTCTCTGGAATAAACTTCCTCTCACCTCCTCTATCGTCTTTCTCTCTCTCTCTCTCTTTTTCTCTCTCTCTCTCTTTCAAAACAGCTGTCTCCCCCCACTCTCTCTCTCTCTCCCCTCTCTCTCTCACCACCACCTCTCTCATCTCTCTCCCATCCAAATCCTCGATCTCTTTCTACCCCCGATAATCTCACCCAAGCTCTCTCTCTCCTTCAATTCTCTCTGCTTTCCTTCCTGAAAAGTCTCTGAAAATCCATCTCTCTCTCTCGCCATGTCTCCCAGTCCCATCCCCATCCCTCTCCCTTCCACAGTTCACCAAATGTGTCTGTATCTCCCCACTGTCTTTGTCCCTCTCTACTCCCCGCCTCTCTCTCTCTGTCTCATGCCTCCTTGCTGTGAGTTGTGTGTTCGCTCTCATGCGAGTCTATCGACCAAGGTATACAAAAAAAAAAACCCTTCTCTCTCTCATCCCGTCTGCTCTCTCTCCCCCTCTCTCTCTCTCCCAGCTCACTCTATCTCTCACCCTTCTCTCTCTCCCAACCCTCTCTCTCCCTCTCACCCCTCTCTCTCTCTCCCCTTCCTCTTTCTCTCTCACACACTCTCCTCTCTCTCTCCCCTTCCTCTCTCTCTCCCACCCCTTCTCTCTCTCCCTCTCCTTCTCTCTCCCCAACCTCCCTCTCTCTCCCCACCCTTCCCTCTCTCTCTCCCAACTCTCCCTCTCTCTCCCACCCCTCCCTCTCTCTCCCACCCTACCCTCTCTCTCCACCTCCCTCTCTCCCCCTCCCTCTCTCTCTCCCCTCTCTCTCTCTCCCACCCCCTCCCTCTCTCTCCCACCCTCCTCTCTCTCTCCCACCCTCTCCGATCTCTCTCACCCCTCTCCTCTCTCTCCCCCTCTCTCTGTCTCTCACCATTCTCCCTCTCTCTCCCACCACTCTCTCTCTCTCTCTCTCTCTCTCCCCCTCTCTCTCTCTCTCCCTCTCTCCCACCCCTCTCCATCTTTCTCTCTCACACCTCTCTCTCTTTCTCCCACCCTCCCTCTCTCTCTGCCCCACCCTCTCCCTCTCTCTCTCCCACCCCTCCCTCTCTCTCTCCCACCCTCCCTCTCTCTCTCCCACCCTCCGTCTCTCTCTCTCTCACCACCTCTCTCTCCACCTTCCTCTCTCTCTCCACCTCCTCTCTCTCTCCCACCTCTTCCTCTCTCTCCACCACCCTCCCTCTCTCTCTCCAGCACCCTCCCTCTCTCTCTCCCACCCCTCCTCTCTCTCCCCCCTCTCTCTCCCCCTCTCTCTCTCCCACCCTCTCTCTCTCTCCCCCCACCCTCCCTCTCTCCTACCCTCCCCTCCCTCTCTCTCCCACCCCCTCTCTCTTTCTCTCTCCCACTCCCTCTCTCTTTCTCTCTACCCACCCCCTCTCTCTCTCTCCCCCCTCCCTCCTCTCTCTCTCTCTCCCACCCTCTCTCTCTCTCCCACCCACTCTCTCTCTCTCCCACCCTCTCTCTCCCCACCCACTCTCTCTCTCCCACCCACTCTCTCTCTCTCCCACCCAATAATGCACTTTGCGTAATAATAAATAATGTCGCGTAATAATAGCGTAATGTATATGTGTAATAATAATATAATGCGTAATAATGGCGTAATGTGCGCGTATGTATGGCATAATAATATATGCACATGTGTGTGTATGTAAGCATGTATGTATATATGTACGCACATGTATGTAAGCGTAATGTGTGTATGTAATGGCACGTATGTGTGCTGTACTTTGCATGTATGTGTGTAAAAATATAATATGTGCGCACATGTGTGTATGCTTTTGCGATATGTAATGGCATGTAATTATGTGCGTATGTAATATGTATGCATGTATATGTAATATGCATGTATATATGCGTAATGTAAGATAAAACATATATGCGCATATGGCATGTATATGCGTATGGCATATGTCGCGTATATGGCGTATGCATATACTTGTCATATGGCGTACATGGTGGTTATTAATAGCGTATGCTCTTGTCATAAATAATAAATACGATATAATAAATATGGCATAACCTTAATATAGCATCATATGCGCATATGTCGCATAATATGTCGCATGCGCCGCATACATATATGCGTAAATATGCATTAATATGTCGCACGTAATGTCGCGCTCATGTGCGTATGTCTGGCGCATATAATACTTTACATATGTACTTGTCATCTCATATGCCTCCCTTTCTCTCGCACTCTCTCTCTCACTTATATATATATACTTTGCTCATATATCACCCCACTCTCTCTGCCTGTCTCACCTCTCTCTCTCGCACCCTCTCTCTCTCACCCCTCTCTCTCTCTCTCTCACCCTCTTCTCTCTCTCTCCCACCCCTCTCTCTCTCTCACCCTCCTCTCTCTCACCCACTCTCTCTCTCTCCACTCTCTCTCTCTCTCACACCCTCCTCTCTCTCTCCCACCCTCTCTCTCTCCCTCTCTCTCTCTCTCTCTCTCTCTCTCACCTCTCTCTCTCTCTCACCCCTCTCTCTCCTCTCTCTCTCCCCTCTCTCTCTCTCCTCTCTCTCTCACCTCCTCTCTCTCTCTCACACCTCTCTCTCTCCCCCCTCTCTCTCTCTCCCTCTCTCTCTCCCCCTCTATCTCTCTCTCACCCCCCTCTCTCTCTCTCTCCCACCCCTCCTCCTCTCTCTCTCTCCCACCCCTCCTCTCTCCCACCCTCTCTCTCCCACCCTTTCTCCCTTTCTCTCCCACCCCTAACCCTTTCTCTCCCACCCCTAACCCTTTCTCTCCCACCCTCCCTCTCTCTCCCACTCCTCCCTCTCTCCCACCCCTCTCCCTATCTCTCACCCTTCTCCCTCTCTTTCTCACCCCTAACCCCTCTCTCTCTCTCCTCCCAACCCTCAATCTCTCTCTCCCCCAACCCTCTATCTCTCTCTCTCCCCCAACCCTCTATCTCTCTCCCACCCTCTCTCTCTCTCTCCCCCCCAACCCTCTATCTCTCTCTCCCACCCCTTCCTCTCTCTCTCTCCCCAACCTCTCTCTCTCCCTTCCCTCTCTCTCTCTCCCACCTTCCTCTTTCTCTCTCCCTTCCTCTTTCTCTCTCTCCACCCCTTCCTCTTTCTCTCTCCCACCTTCCTCTTCCTCTCTCTCCACCCCTCTCTCCCTCTCCTCTTTCTCTCTCTCTCCACCCCTCTCTCTCTCTCTCACCACCACTCCCTCTCTCTCTCTCCCACCCTCTCTCTCTCTCTCCCACCCCTCTCTCTATCTCTCACCCCTCTCCC
>NC_140970.1:33807377-33812377 GCF_056783735.1 Eptatretus burgeri | reverse complement strand
TCTCACCCCCTCCCTCTCTCTCCCACCCCTCTCTCTCTCTCCCACCCCTCTCTCTATCTCTCACCCCTCTCCCAATCCTCTCTCTCCTCTCACACCCTCTCTCTCTCTCCCCTTCCTCTCTCTCTCTCTCCCTTCCTCTTTCTCTCTCCCACCCCTCCCTCTCTCTCTCACCCCTCTCCCTCTCCCAACCCTCTCTCTCCCCCAACCCTCTCTCTCCCCTTCCTCTCTCTCTCTCTCTCACCCCTCTCTCTCCCTCACCTCTCTCACCTCTCTCACCTCTCTCACCTCTCTCACCTCTCTCTCTCTCTCTCTCTCTCTCTCTCTCTCTCTCTCTCTCACCTCTCTCTCTCTCTCACCCCTCTCTCTCTCTCTCTTCTCTCTCCCTCTCTCTCACCTCTCTCTCTCTCTCACCCCTCTCTCTCTCTCTCCTCTCTCTCTCTTCTCTCTCCCTCTCTCTCACTCTCACCCTCTCTCTCTCTCACCCCTCTCTCTCTCTCTCACCCCTCTCTCTCTCTCACCCTCTCTCTCACCTCTCTCTCTCACCTCTCTCTCCCTCCTCTCTCTCTCTCTCACCCTCTCTCTCTCTCTCTCCCACCCTCTCTCTCTCTCTCTCTCTCTCTCTCCTCTCTCTCCCACCCCTCTCTTCCTCTCTCTCTCTCTCCTCCTTTCTCTCTCCCACCCCTAACCCTTTCTCTCCCACCCCTAACCCTTTCTCTCCCACCCTCCCTTTCTCTCCACTCCCTCTCTCTCCCACCCCTCTCCCTATCTCTCACCCTTCTCCCTCTCTATCTCTCATCCCTCTCTCTCTCTCCCAACCCTCTATCTCTCTCTCTCTCCCCCAACCCTCTATCTCTCTCTCCCCCCCCATCCCTCTATCTCTCTCTCCCCCAACCCTCTCTCTCTCTCTCCCCCAACCCTCTATCTCTCTCTCCCCCAACCCTCTATCTCTCTCTCCCCTTCTCTCTCTCCTTCCTCTCTCTCCCACCCCTCTCTCTCTCCCCTTCCTCTCTCTCCCACCCCTTCCTCTCTCTCCCACCCCTTCCTCCTCTTCCTCCCCTTCCTCTTTCTCTCTCCCACCCCTTCCTCTTTCTCTCTCCCACCCCTCTCTCTCTCTCCCACCCCTCTCTCTCTCTCCCACCCCTCTCTCTCTCTCCCACCCCTCTCTCTATCTCTCACCCCTCTCCCAATCCTCTCACCCCCTCTCCCAATCCTCTCTCCTCTCACCCCCCTCTCTCTCTCTCCCCTTCCTCTCTCCCCCACCCCTTCCTCTTTCTCTCTCCCACCCCTCCCTCTCCCTCTCTCTCTCACCCTTCTCCCTCTCTATCTCTCTCCCCTCTCCCTCTCTCTCCCCCAACCCTCTCTCTCCTCTCACCCCCTCTCTCTCTCCCCTTCCTTTCTCTCCCACCCCTCCCTCTCTATCTCTCACCCTTCTCCCTCTCTATCTCTCACCCCTCTCCCTCTCTCCCAACCCTCTCTCTCCTCTCACCCCTCTCTCTCTCTCCCACCCCTCTCTCTCTCCCCTCCCTCTCTCTCCCACCTCCTCTCTCTCTCCTCCTCTCTCTCCCACCCCTCCCTCTCTCTCTACCCCTCCCTCTCTCCCACCCCTCCCTCTCTCTCCCACCCCTCCCTCTCTCTCCCACCCCTCCCTCTCTATCTCCCACCCTCTCTCTCTCCCACCCCTCCTCTCTCTCTCCCACCCCTCTCTCTCTCTCCCACCCCTCCCTCTCTCCCACCCCTCCCTCTCTCTCCCACCTCTCTCTCTCTCTCCCACCTCCCTCTCTCTCACCTCTCTCTCTCCCACCCCACTCTCTCTCTCTCACCCACTCTCTATCTCTCACCATTCTCCCTCTCTCTCCCACCACTCTCTCTCTCTCTCTCTCTCTCTCTCCCACCCCTCTTCTCTCTCTCTCCCACCCCTCTCTCTCTCTCTCATACCTCTCTCTCTCTCTCCCTCTCTCTCTCTCTCCTCTCTCTCTCTCTCCTCTCTCTCCCTCTCTCTCTCTCCTCTCTCTCTCCTCTCTCTCTCTCTCACCCTCTCTCTCTCCCACCTCTCTCTCTCCCACCCCCTCTCTCTCTCTCTCTCTCTCTCCCACCTCTCTCTCTCTCTCTCTCACCCCTCTCTCTCTCTCTCTCTCACCCCTCTCTCTCTCTCTCTCACCCCTCTCTCTCTCTCCCTCTCTCTCTCTCACCCCTCTCTCTCTCTCTCTCCTCTCTCTCCTCTCTCTCCCACCCCTCCCTCTCTCTCCCACCCCACTCTCTCTCTCCCACCCTACTCTCTCTCTCCCACCCCTCCCTCTCTCCCACCCCTCCCTCTCTCTCCCACCCCACTCTCTCTCTCCCACCCCTCCCTCTCTCTCACCCCTCCCTCTCTCTCCCACCCCACTCTCTCTCTCCCACCCACTCTCTATCTCTCACCATTCTCCCTCTCTCCCACCACTCTCTCTCTCTCTCTCCCTCTCTCCCACCCCTCTTCTCTCTCTCTCCCACCCTCTCTCTCTTTTCTCATACCTCTCTCACCCTCCCTCCTCTCTCTCACCTCCTCTCTCTCCCTCACCTCTCTCTCCCCTCTATCTCTCTCTCACCCCTCCCTCTCTCTCTCACCTCCTCTCTCTCTCACCTCCTCTCTCTCCCTCACCTCTCTCTCTCCCACCCCTCTCTCTCTCTCACCCCTCTCTATCTCACCCCTCTCTCTCTCTCCCACCCCTCTCTCTCTCTCCCACCCCTCTCTCTCTCTCCCACCCTCTCTCTCTCCCACCCCTCTCTCTCTCCCACCTCTCTCTCTCTCCCACCCCTCCCCCCTCTCTCTCTCTCCCACCCCTCCCTCCTCTCTCTATCTCTCTCCCCTTCCTCTCTCTCCCACCCCTCCCTTTCTCTCTCCCACCCCTCCCTTTCTCTCTCCCACCCCTAACCCTTTCTCTCCCACCCTCCCTTTCTCTCCCACTCCTCCCTCTCTCTCCCACCCCTCTCCCTATCTCTCACCCTTCTCCCTCTCTATCTCTCACCCCTCTCCCTCTCTCTCTCTCCCAACCCTCTATCTCTCTCTCTCCCCCAACCCTCTATCTCTCTCTCTCCCCCCAACCCTCTATCTCTCTCTCCCCCACAACCCTCTATCTCTCTCTCCCCCAACCCTCGATCTCTCTCTCCCCCAACCCTCTCTCTCCCTTCCTCTCTCTCTCCCCTTCCTCTCTCTCCCCTTCCTCTCTCTCCCACCCCTTCCTCTCTCTCCCACCCTTCCTCTCTCTCCCACCTTCCTCTCTCTCCCACCTTCCTCTCTCTCCCACCCCTTCCTCTTTCTCTCTCCCACCCCTCTCTCTTTCTCTCACCCACCCCTCCCTCTCTCTCCCACCCCTCTCTCTCTCTCCCACCCCTCTCTCTATCTCTCACCCCTCTCCCAATCCTCTCTCTCCTCTCACCCCTCTCTCTCTCTCCCCTTCCTCTCTCTCCCACCCTCTCTCTCTCCCCTTCCTCTCTCCCCCACCCCTTCCTCTTTCTCTCTCCCACCCCTCCCTCTCTCTCTCACCCCTCTCCCTCTCCCAACCCTCTCTCTCCCCCCACCCTCTCTCTCCTCTCCCCCCCTCTCTCTCTCCCCTTCCTCTCTCTCCCACCCCTCCCTCTCTATCTCTCACCCTTCTCCCTCTCTATCTCCCACCCTTCTCCCTCTCTATCTCCCACCCTTCTCCTCTTTCTCTCTCTCACCCCTCTCTTTCTCTCACCCACCCTCTCTCTCTCTCCCACCCCTCTCTCTCTCTCTCCCCCACTCCTCTCTCTCTCTCCCACTCCCTCTCCCAATCCTCTCTCTCCCCTCTCTCTCTCCCCTCCTCTCTCCCACCCCTCTCTCTCCCACCCCTCCCTCTCTCCCCACCTTCCTCTTTCTCTCTCCCACCCCTCCCTCTCTCTCCCACCCTCCCTCTCTCTCCCACCCCTCCCTCTCTCTCTCTCCTCTCTCTCTCTCTCTCCCACCCTTCTCCCTCTCTATCTCTCACCCTTCTCCCTCTCTATCTCTCACCCCTCTCCCTCTCTATCTCTCACCCTTCTCCCTCTCTATCTCTCACCCCTCTCCCTCTCTCCCAACCGTCTCTCTCCCTCTCTCTTCCTCTCTCTCTCTCCTCTCTCTCTCCCACCCCTCTCTCTCTCTCTCTCTCTCTCCCTCTCTCTCCTCTCTCCCACCCTCTCTCTCTCTCCCCTTCCTCTCTCCCACCCCTCTCTTTCTCTCTCCCACCCTCCCTCCCTCTCTCTCCCACCCCTCTCCCTCTCTCTCCCACCCTTCTCCCTCTCTCTCTCACCCCTCTCCCTCTCTCCACCCCTCTCTCTCCCCTCTCTCTCTCCCACCCTTCTCTCTCTCTATCTCTCACCCCCTCTCTCTCTCCCCTCTCCCTCTCTCTCTCCCACCCTTCTCCCTCTCTATCTCTCACCCTCTCTCTCTCTCCCACCCCTCTCTCTCCCTCTCTCTTCCTCTCTCTCTCTCTCTCTCTCTCTCTCTCTCTCTCTCTCTCTCTCTCTCTCTCCTCTCACCCCTCCTCTCTCTCCTCTCTCTCTCTCTCTCTCTCCCCTTCCTCTCTCTCTCTCCCACCCCTCCCTCTCCTCTCTCTCTCACCCTTCTCCCTCTCTCTCTCACCCCTCTCTCTCTCTCTCTCCTCTCTCTCTCTCTCTCTCCTCTCTCTCCTCTCTCTCCCTCTCTCTCTCTCACCCCTCCCTCTCTATCTCTCACCCTTCTCCCTCTCTTTCTCTCACCCTTCTCCCTCTCTATCTCTCACCCTTCTCCCTCTCTATCTCTCACCCTTCTCCCTCTCTTTCTCTCACCCCTCTCCCTCTCTCCCAACCCCTCTCTCTCCTCTCACCCCTCCTCTCTCTCCTCCCTCTCTCTCCTCACCCCTCTCTCTCTCTCTCCCCTCTCTCTCCCACCCTCCCTCTCTCCCCTCCCTCTCCCACCCCTCCCTCTCTCTCTCCTACCCTCCCTCTCTCTCCCACCCCTCTCTCTCTCTCTCTCCACTCCCTCTCTC
>NC_140970.1:33799877-33802377 GCF_056783735.1 Eptatretus burgeri | reverse complement strand
AACTTGATAACAAGTTAAAGATACGGCCCTTTTAGTAATGTACATGTAGATATACATGGTAAAAATTCCATGGACACGTGTCCCATATGGCCAAAGATACTACAATAAGTTATAAGATCAAATTAAATGATTTACTGTATCTTGAATTCCATGAAGTTCTCTCTGATACATGCAGCAATTCAAAATCCAGCTGCTGCTCTCGGTACCGAAGGGTCGGCTTTTCCACTTCCCCTCCAGTCTTGATCCTCTGCTCATTCATCTTTGGTCCTCTGTCACATTCATTCTTGCAGCAATCCTCTCCTTGTGAAACTCCGAAAAGGCACTGCTCACCTCCAGTACTTTTTTCCTCTGACCTTTGCAACTGCCATTCTGTCTTCAATCAGACACCTCTCCAGGACTTCAAGGTGGCAGTACACCACCACACTCATCCTCCCTCCACTTGTGTTTTTTCTCCCCTCACATTCCCATCTCTCTGCCCCACTACCAGTTAACTGCCTTTCTCCCATCCATCCATCCACTCACTTGAAATAACCTGATACAAATAATAAAAAGCAGTGCTGAAGGAAGACTTGGGTCAAACGTAATTGACTGGGCTGGGAGGATAGCTCAAAGGTAACGCATGCACCCATGAGCTGCTTTGTCTGAATTTGTATCTCAATCTGATGGTACACTGCCACCCCGGTGCTTCAGCGGCAAGGCATTGGTTTTTGCAGGTGAATGTGAAAGACCCCACAATGCCTTTTGAAAGGTTAGCCATAGTGGACGATTACCCTGAAGAAATTCCTCTCTTTTGCAACAAACTGGCAACCTAACCATGGTGTGTTGTGCGTCAGAGAAGTGTCGACGACATCACAGGTGCCCTGCCGCCATATATAGCGTATGGCACATACCTACCTTCTCAAGACTTCCCATGCTCTTCTCCCATCTTACCTTCCTGACACTCACTCAAATTACATGATCATTTTTACATGCAATAGTTCCTCACCTCCACCTTTTCATTCCGCTATTGGCAGTAAGTAAAGGCAGAAGCAAAACAACTGAATCCACATTTGAGTTAAGCCCTAAAAATAACAAAATGAGCAAAGAAAACCACCTCTCCCTTTCCCTTCAGGCTAATGTGACATTTTTCAGACAGGTGAAGACATCGAATCTCCACTAACGAGTTCTGAACTCGAGGGTAGATTTGCGGCATCTCAACTCAACAAAATTGTACATTTTCCGATTCAAAACCGGCACAACTGATCCTTCCAACTTGTAAGATTATCATGGTTCAGGATACTGGTGATGGGAAACATGAAGCTTGGTTTTAACTAGATCCAATTTCAGCCTGAATCTCAAATGTTATGAGATTCGATTTATTTTTGTTGCAAAGGTGTAGGTGTTGGGACGAAAGATGTCACATCATTCTAATGTCTGGAATTACATTTGCTGCCGTCGTAATTGTACTCCAGCAGATGGAGAACCTAAAAACAATATCAATGAAACGTTCAAGATGGATGTAAATCAGTGTTTGTTTGTATATATATATATATATATATATATATATATATATATATATATATATATATATATATATATATATATATATATATATACACACACAAAGGAAACATTGTGCAACAATGAAGGAAAAGGTTCAAGCAACATATTTGTTTTATTATGATACACTTGACCCTCTTGCTTAAAGAAAATTAAAATGCACACTTTCAGTCAAACAAGTCGGAGCGAATGAATATCTTTAAAAATAAAAATGCTGAAATCTGAGAGCTCAAATGTATTACCAATCTCGCTCCTCCTTGGCCTGCAAGCATGATTGACTTATGAAGGAAAATGTGAAACGAGCCCGGTGTTGAGAGTTTCAACATGTTATGGATATTGGACGGTTAAACCATCAGTTGTCCACTGGAAACTAAACTGCGTAATAAACGGCAGGACGGTCATATTCCTCAAATGCCAGTATTATAAGTGATATGACCTTGCAGTACGAGGCAACTGTAAACAAACAAACAAACAACAAGACAAAAACACCTTTCAATTCTTTGGAAGAGGGGGATGACAGGTGTCGTGTTGAAAGGCAGTGTTATTTCCCAAAGCAAAGTCAAAACGTATGAACTATAACTCTCGAGGTCACAACGACACGTTGGAAACTCCTTCCCAAAGTTACGTTCAATTCCTTACCACGAGAAACAAGAGCTAAAACTGTGAAAGTTTTGTACTCAAATGGTGCTCAATAGCAACTTATAAAAAGGTTGTTTTGTTGTTGCTGTGGAACAAGAACCAATGCACCCTAAACCCCCCTCCCCAATACCCCCTGCCCCCTTCGTCAGATTATCACCAGGAACTAAACAAGCTCGTATGTTTGTCGACAAGCCAGGACTTGAGCAAGTTACTGGTTTGCAGTTTTTGTGAAAGATGCTTATCATGCATAATTTGGGCAAAACTTCATTGGGAGGGGAAAGGGGGGGGGTAGGGGAGGAAGGGAGGAGGAGGAGAAGGAAGA
>NC_140970.1:33713877-33799377 GCF_056783735.1 Eptatretus burgeri | reverse complement strand
CTTCGATTTTGCAAGGAAAATCAAAGAAATGGACAGACAGGGGAAAAACAAAACCCGCTTCTGTTTCGGGTGGAACAATTCAGTGGATGAACAATTCGGTGATTTTTAAATATCGACACTTGGTTCTTTAGCGATGTATTCAGGAGCCTTTTTCATTCTTGTTAGTTTTGAAGATGTTCGAGAATAAAAGTTTTGGCTTTCAACGGCTTTTGGCTTCATTCGAAAGTTGCTTTTCAATTCATCATTTTGAACACATTTGTTTTCAGCGGCCATTTCTTTCTGTCCCATTCCTACATATAGAGTAATCCTGACAACATGCTCAGACAGCCTCGTTAGCGCAGTTGGCAGCGTGTCAGTCTCATAATCTAAAGGGCGTGAGTTCGAACCTCACACGAGGCATGAGTTTTTTTTGCCTCATGAATGACAAAGTCAAGAAGAACTGGAAAGGCGATGAGGATGCCCTTCTTCAACAAGTCAGTTGTTGACCTTGGGCCGATGTTGACATTTTGGTCCATGTTGACCTCAAAAATATTAGGAGGTTTAATTCAGTGACATGATGTGTAAATGCTCTTGAAATATCAAGTTAATCGTATTCAAAATGAGTATTCTTGAAATTCGGCCCATTTTGACCTTTTGGCGTATGTTGACCTTTTGCCCTATGTTCACCTTAAAAATAAAAGGTCATTGAAGTCAATGAAATAAGATGTAAATCCTCTTGAAATTTTAAGTCAATTGGATGAAAATTGGGAATTTTATAGATTCGGCCTTTGTTGACCTTTTGTCCGATGTTTACATTTTATCCAAAGTTGAACTCAAAACTAATCATTGGTTGAATTCAGTGAACGCATCTGCAAATGTTCTTCTAATTTGAAGTAAATTCGATGAAAATTCACAATTTTAGAAAGTTGGCCGTTGTTGACCCTTTGGCCTATGTTGACCTCAAAACGAAACATTGGTTGAATTCAGTAACTCGTCTGCAAATGCTCTTCAAATTTCACTTCAATTGTTGGAAAATTGAGGATTTCGAAATTTGGCCTATTTTGACCTTTTGGCCTCTGCTGACCTCAAGCATAATTCCTTGTTGAATTCTTTGACCTCATCAGCAAATCCTTTTCAAATTTGAAATAAATCGGGTGAAAATTGAGGGTTTTATAAATTAAAAAGTTGTTGAATTTTTGGAATGTGATGTCCTTTTGTGATTTCGACCTCAAAAATATTTTGCGATCTGTTGGTCCACCAACTCACCGGTTGGGGAAGTTTTGTGAAGATCGGTTTAAAATTGTGATCTGCAGTCGATTAACGCTGAGTGGACATTCAAACAAACGGAAGCGATCAACGTGGATATCAAAAAAGTAGTTTTTTTTACCAAGTGACAAATTAAAAAACTTACTGACGAGCGACAAACACACTTGACAAAAATTTGTTTTTTTCCCAAGTGAGAACAAAGTCGACTGACTAATATCGTTGGAAAATCTTCGATTTTGCAAGTTTAATCAAACAAGTGGACAGACAGGGGAAAAACAAAACCCACTTCTGTTTCGGGTGGAACAATTCAGTGGATGAACAATTCGGTGATTTTGCAATGTCGACACTTGGTTCTTTACCGATGTATTCAGGAGCCTTTTTCATTCTTGTTAGTTTTGAAGATGTTCGAGAATAAAAGTTATGGCTTGAAATGGCTTTTGGCTTCATTCGAAAGTCGCTTTTCAAATCATCATTTTGAACACATTTGTTTGCAGCGGCCATTTCTTTCTGTCCCATTCCTACATATAGAGTAATCCCGAAAAGATTCTCAGACAGCCTCGTTAGCGCAGTCGGCAGCGTTTCAGTCTCATAATCTGAAGGTCGTGAGTTCAATCCTCACACGAGGCATTCGTTTTTTTTTTACCTCATCAATGACAAAGTCAAGAAGAACGAGAAAGGCGATGAGGATGCCATCTTTCCCAAGTTAGTTGTTGACCTTGGGCCGATGTTGACGTTTTGGTCCATGTTGACCTCAAAAATATTAGGAGGTTGAATTCAGTGACATGATGTGTAAATGCTCTTGAAATATCAAGTAAATCGTATTCAAAATGAGGATTTTTGAAATTCGGCCCATTTTGACCTTTTGGCATATGTTGACCTTTTGCCCTTTGTTCACATTAAAAATACAAGGTCGTTGAAGAAAATGAAATGAGATGTAAATCCTCTTGAAATTTCGAGTCAATGGGTTGAAAATTGGGAATTTTATAAATGCGGCCTTTGTGGACCTTTTGTCCGGTGTTTACCGTTTATCCAAAGATGACCACAAAACTAATCATTGGTTGAATTCAGTGACTCATCTGCAAAAGCTCTGTAAATATCAAGTTAATCATTTTCAAAATGAGGATTTTTGAAATTCAGCCCATTTTGACCTTTTGGCGTATGTTGACCTTTTGGCCTATGTTCACCTTAAAAATAAAAGTTCGTTGAAGTAAATGAAATAAGATGTAAATCCTCTTGAAATTTTAAGTCAATTGGATGAAAATTGGGAATTTTATAGATGCGGCCTTTGTTGACCTTTTGTCCGATGTTTACATTTTATCCAAAGATGACCTCAAAACTAATCATTGGTTGAATTCAGTGAACGCGTCTGCAAATGTTCTTCTAATTTGAAGTAAATTCGATGAAAATTCACAAATTTAGAAAGTTGGCCGGTGTTGACCCTTTGGCCGATGTTGACCTCAAAACGAAACATTGGTTGAATTCAGTAACTCGTCTGCAAATGCTCTTCAAATTTCACTTCAATTGTTGGAAAATTGAGGATTTCGAAATTTGGCCTATTTTGACCTTTTGGCCTCTGCTGACCTCAAGCATAATTCCATGTTGAATTCTTTGACCTGATCAGCAAATCCTATTCAAATTTGAAATCAATCAGGTGAAAATTGAGGGTTTTTGAAATTAAAAAGTTGTTGAATTTTTGGAATGTGATGTCCTTTTGTGATTTCGACCTCAAAAATATTTTGCGTTCTGTTGGTCCACCAACTCACCGGTTGGGGAAGTTTTGTGAATATCGGTTTAAAATTGTGATCTGCAGTCGATTAAAGCTGAGTGGACATTCAAACAAACGGAAGCGATCAACGTGGATATCAAAAAAGTATTTTTTTTACCAAGTGACAAATTAAAAAACTAACTGACGAGCCACAAACACACTTGACAAAAATTTGTTTTTTTCCCAAGTGAGAACAAAGTCGACCGACTCATATCGTTGGAAAATCTTCAATTTTGCAAGTTTACTCAAACAAGTGGACAGACAGGGGAAAAACAAAACCCACTTCTGTTTCGGGTGGAACAATTCAGTTGATGAACAATTCGGTGATTTTTCAATATCGACACTTGGTTCTTTAGCGATGTATTCAGGAGCCTTTTTCATTCTTGTTAGTTTTGAAGATGTTCGAGAATAAAAGTTTTGGCTTTCAACGGCTTTTGGCTTCATTCGAAATTCGCTTTTCAAATCATCATTTTGAACACATTTGTTTGCAGCGGCCATTTCTTTCGGTCCCATTCCTACATATAGAGTAATCCACGAAGAGATTCTCAGACAGCCTCGTTGGCGTAGTCGGCAGCGTGTCAGTCTCATAATCTGAAGGTCATGAGTTCAATCCTCACACGAAGCATTAGTTTTTTTTTTTTACCTCATCAATGACAAAGTCAAGAAGAACGAGAAAGGCGATGAGGATGCCTTCTTTCCTAAGTTAGTTGTTGACATTGGGCCGATGTTGACGTTTTGGTCCATGTTGACCTCAAAAATAATCGGAGGTTGAATTCAGTGACATGATGTGTAAATGCTCTTGAAATATCAAGTAAATCGTATTCAAAATGAGGATTTTTGAAATTCGGCCCATTTTGACCTTTTGGCATATGTTGACCTTTTGCCCTTTGTTCACCTTAAAAATACAAGGTCGTTGAAGAAAATGAAATAAGATGTAAATCCTCTTGAAATTTCGAGTCAATGGGTTGAAAATTGGGAATTTTATAAATGCGGCCTTTGTGGACCTTTTGTCCGGTGTTTACCGTTTATCCAAAGATGACCTCAAATCTAATCATTGGTTGAATTCATTGAACGCGTCTGCAAATGTTCTTCAAATTTGAAGTCAATTAGATGAAAATTGAGAATTTTAGAAATTCGGCCTATTTTGACCTTTTGGCCTCTGCTGACCTTAAGCATCATTCCTGGTTGAATTCATTGACCTGATCGGCAAATCCTATTCAAATTTGATATCATTCGGGTGAAAATTGAGGGTTTTAGAAATTAAAAAGTTATTGAATTTTTGGAATGTGATGTCCTTTTGTGATTTCGACCTCAAAAATATTTTGCGTTCTGTTGGTCCACCAACTCACCGGTTGGGGAAGTTTTGTGAATATCGGTTTAAAATTGTGATCTGCAGTCGATTAACGCTGAGTGGACATTCAAACAAACGGAAGCGATCAACGTGGATATCAAAAAAGTATTTTTTTTTACCAAGTGACAAATTAAAAAACTAACTGACGAGCTCCAAACACACTTGACAAAAATTTGTTTTTTTCCCAAGTGAGAACAAAGTCGACTGACTAATATCGTTGGAAAATCTTCGATTTTGCAAGTTTAATCAAACAAGTGGACAGACAGGGGAAAAACAAAACCCACTTCTGTTTCGGGTGGAACAATTCAGTGGATGAACAATTCGGTGATTTTGCAATGTCGACACTTGGTTCTTTACCGATGTATTCAGGAGCCTTTTTCATTCTTGTTAGTTTTGAAGATGTTCGAGAATAAAAGTTTTGGCTTTCAACGGCTTTTGGCTTCATTCGAAAGTCGCTTTTCAATCATCATTTTGAACACATTTGTTTGCAGCGGCCATTTCTTTCTGTCCCATTCCTACATATAGAGTAATCCCGAAAAGATTCTCAGACAGCCTCGTTAGCGCAGTCGGCAGCGTGTCAGTCTCATAATCTGAAGGTCGTGAGTTCAATCCTCACACGAGGCATTAGTTTTTTTTTTACCTCATCAATGACAAAGTCAAGAAGAACGAGAAAGGCGATGAGGATGCCTTCTTTCCCAAGTTAGTTGTTGACCTTGGGCCGATGTTGACGTTTTGGTCCATGTTGACCTCAAAAATATTAGAGGTTGAATTCAGTGACATGATGTGTAAATGCTCTTGAAATATCAAGTAAATCGTATTCAAAATGAGGATTTTTGAAATTCGGCCCATTTTGACCTTTTGGCATATGTTGACCTTTTGCCCTTTGTTCACATTAAAAATACAAGGTCGTTGAAGAAAATGAAATGAGATGTAAATCCTCTTGAAATTTCGAGTCAATGGGTTGAAAATTGGGAATTTTATAAATGCGGCCTTTGTGGACCTTTTGTCCGGTGTTTACCGTTTATCCAAAGATGACCACAAAACTAATCATTGGTTGAATTCAGTGACTCATCTGCAAATGCTCTGTAAATATCAAGTTAATCATTTTCAAAATGAGGATTTTTGAAATTCAGCCCATTTTGACCTTTTGGCGTATGTTGACCTTTTGGCCTATGTTCACCTTAAAAATAAAAGTTCGTTGAAGTAAATGAAATAAGATGTAAATCCTCTTGAAATTTTAAGTCAATTGGATGAAAATTGGGAATTTTATAGATGTGGCCTTTGTTGACCTTTTGTCCGATGTTTACATTTTATCCAAAGATGACCTCAAAACTAATCATTGGTTGAATTCAGTGAACGCGTCTGCAAATGTTCTTCTAATTTGAAGTAAATTCGATGAAAATTCACAAATTTAGAAAGTTGGCCGGTGTTGACCCTTTGGCCTAAGTTGACCTCAAAACGAAACATTGGTTGAATTCAGTAACTCGTCTGCAAATGCTCTTCAAATTTCACTTCAATTGTTGGAAAATTGAGGATTTCGAAATTTGGCCTATTTTGACCTTTTGGCGTATGTTGACCTTTTGGCCTATGTTCACCTTAAAAATAAAAGTTCGTTGAAGTAAATGAAATAAGATGTAAATCCTCTTGAAATTTTAAGTCAATTGGATGAAAATTGGGAATTTTATAGATGTGGCCTTTGTTGACCTTTTGTCCGATGTTTACATTTTATCCAAAGATGACTTCAAAACTAATCATTGGTTGAATTCAGTGAACGCGTCTGCAAATGTTCTTCAAATTTGAAGTAAATTCGATGAAAATTCACAAATTTAGAAAGTTGGCCGGTGTTGACCCTTTGGCCTATGTTGACCTCAAAACGAAACATTGGTTGAATTCAGTAACTCGTCTGCAAATGCTCTTCAAATTTCACTTCAATTGTTGGAAAATTGAGGATTTCGAAATTTGGCCTATTTTGACCTTTTTTGCCTCTGCTGACCTCAAGCATAATTCCTTGTTGAATTCTTTGACCTGATCGGCAAATCCTATTCAAATTTGAAATCAATCGGGTGAAAATTGAGAGTTCTTGAAATTAAAAAGTTGTTGAATTTTTGGACTGTGATGTCCTTTTGTTATTTCGACCTCAAAAATATTTTTCGTTCTGTTGGTCCACCAACTCACCGGTTGGGGAAGTTTTGTGAAGATCGGTTTAAAATTGTGATCTGCAGTCGATTAACGCTGAGTGGACTTTCAAACAAACGGAAGCGATCAACGTGGATATCAAAAAAGTATTTTTTTTTACCAAGTGACAAATTAAAAAACTAACTGACGAGCCACAAACACACTTGACAAAAATTTGTTTTTTTTCTCAAGTGAGAACAAAGTCGACCGACGAATATCGTTGGAAAATCTTCGATTTTGCAAGTTTAATCAAACAAATGGACAGACAGGGGAAAAACAAAACCCACTTCTGTTTCGGGTGGAACAATTCAGTGGATGAACAATTCGGTGATTTTGCAATGTCGACACTTGGTTCTTTACCGATGTATTCAGGAGCCTTTTTCATTCTTGTTAGTTTTGAAGATGTTCGAGAAGAAAAGTTTTGGCTTTCAACGGCTTTTGGCTTCATTCGAAAGTCGCTTTTCAAATCATCATTTTGAACACATTTGTTTGCAGCGGCCATTTCTTTCTGTCCCATTCCTACATATAGAGTAATCCCGAAAAGATGCTCAGACAGCCTCGTTAGCACAGTCGGCAGCGTGTCAGTCTCATAATCTGAAGGTCGTGAGTTCAATCCTCACACGAAGCATTAGTTTTTTTTTAACCTCATCAATGACAAAGTCAAGAAGAACGAGAAAGACGATGAGGATGCCCTTCTTTCCCAAGTTAGTTGTTGACCTTGGGCTGATGTTGACGTTTTGGTCCATGTTGACCTCAAAAATGTTAGGAGGTTGAATTCAGTGACATGATGTGTAAATGCTCTTGAAATATCAAGTAAATCGTATTCAAAATGATGATTTTTGAAATTCGGCCCATTTTGACCTTTTGGCATATGTTGACCTTTTGCCCTTTGTTCACCTTAAAAATACAAGGTCGTTGAAGAAAATGAAATAAGATGTAAATCCTCTTGAAATTTCGAGTCAATGGGTTGAAAATTGGGAATTTTATAAATGCGGCCTTTGTTGACCTTTTGTCTGATGTTTACCTTTTATCAAAAGATGACCTCAAAACTAATCATTGGTTGAATTCATTGAACGCGTCTGCAAATGTTCTTCAAATTTGAAGTCAATTCGATGAAAATTGAGAATTTTAGAAATTCGGCCTATTTTGACCTTTTGGCCTCTGCTGACCTCAAGCATAATTCCATGTTGAATTCATTGACCTGATCGGCAAATCCTATTCAAATTTGAAATCAATCAGGTGAAAATTGAGGGTTTTAGATATTAAAAAGTTGTTGAATTTTTCGACTGTGATGTCCTTTTGTGATTTCGACCTCAAAAATATTTTGCGTTCTGTTGGTCCACCAACTCACCGGTTGGGGAAGTTTTGTGAAGATCGGTTTAAAATTGTGATCTGCAGTGGATTAACGCTGAGTGGACATTCAAACAAACGGAAGCGATCAACGTGGATATCAAAAAAGTATTTTTTTTTACCAAGTGGCAAATTAAAAAACTAACTGACGAGCCACAAACACACTTGACAAAAATTTGTTTTTTCCCAAGTGAGAACAAAGTCGACCGACTAATATCGTTGGAAAATCTTCGATTTTGCAAGTTTACTCAAACAAGTGGACAGACAGGGGAAAAACAAAACCCACTTCTGTTTCGGGTGGAACAATTCAGTGGATGAACAATTCGGTGATTTTTAAATATCGACACTTGGTTCTTCAGCGATGTATTCAGGAGCCTTTTTCATTCTTGAAAGTTTTGAAGATGTTCGAGAATAAAAGTTTTGGCTTTCAACGGCTTTTGGCTTCATTAGAAAGTCGCTTTTCAAATCAGCATTTTGAACACATTTGTTTGCAGCGGCCATTTCTTTCGGTCCCATTCCTACATATAGAGTAATCCCGAAGAGATGCTCAGACAGCCTCGTTAGTGTAGTTGGCAGCGTGTCAGTCTCATAATCTGAAGGTCGTGAGTTCAAACCTCACATGAGGCATTAGTTTTTTTTTACCTCATCAATGACAAAGTCAAGAAGAACGAGAAAGGTGATGAGGATGCCTTCTTTCCGAAGTTAGTTGTTGACATTGGGCCGATGTTGACGTTTTGGTCCATGTTGACCTCAAAAATATTTGGAGGTTGAATTCAGTGACATGATGTGTAAATGCTCTTGAAATATCAAGTAAATCGTATTCAAAATGAGGATTTTTGAAATTCGGCCCATTTTGAACTTTTGGCATATGTTGACCTTTTGCCCTTTGTTCACCTTAAAAATACAAGATCGTTGAAGAAAATGAAATAAGATGTAAATCCTCTTGAAATATCGAGTCAATGGGTTGAAAATTGGGAATTTTATAAATGCGGCCTTTGTGGACCTTTTGTCCGGTGTTTACCGTTTATCCAAACATGACCACAAAACTAATCATTGGTTGAATTCAGTGACTCATCTGCAAATGCTCTGTAAATATCAAGTTAATCGTTTTCAAAATGAGGATTTTTGAAATTCAGCCCATTTTGACCTTTTGGCGTATGTTGACCTTTTGGCCTATGTTCACCTTAAAAATAAAAGTTCGTTGAAGTAAATGAAATAAGATGTAAATCCTCTTGAAATTTAAAGTTAATTGGATGAAAATTGGAAATGTTATAAATGTGACCTTTGTTGACCTTTTGTCCGATGTTTACCTTTTATCGAAAGATGACCTCAAAACTAATCATTGGTTGAATTCATTGAACGCGTCTGCAAATGTTCTTCAAATTTGAAGTCAATTCGATGAAAATTGAGAATTTTAGAAATTCGGCCTATTTTGACCTTTTGGCCTCTGCTGACCTCAAGCATAATTCCATGTTGAATTCATTGACCTGATCGGCAAATCCTATTCAAATTTGAAATCAATCAGGTGAAAATTGAGGGTTTTTGAAATTAAAAAGTTGTTGAATTTTTCGACTGTGATGTCCTTTTGTGATTTCGACCTCAAAAATATTTTGCGTTCTGTTGGTCCACCAACTCACCGGTTGGGGAAGTTTTGTGAAGATCGGTTTAAAATTGTGATCTGCAGTCGATTAACGCTGAGTGGACATTCAAACAAACGGAAGCGATCAACGTGGATATCAAAAAAGTATTTTTTTTACCAAGTGGCAAATTAAAAAACTAACTGACGAGCCACAAACACACTTGACAAAAATTTGTTTTTTTCCCAAGTGAGAACAAAGTCGACCGACAAATATCGTTGGAAAATCTTCGATTTTGCAAGTTTACTCAAACAAGTGGACAGACAGGGGAAAAACAAAACCCACTTCTGTTTCGGGTGGAACAATTCAGTGGATGAACAATTCGGTGATTTTGAAATCTCGACACTTGGTTCTTCAGCGATGTATTCAGGAGCCTTTTTCATTCTTGAAAGTTTTGAAAATGTTCGAGAATAAAAGTTTTGGCTTTCAAAGGCGTTTGGCTTCATTCGAAAGTTGCTTTTCAATTCATCATTTTGAACACATTTGTTTTCAGCGGCCATTTCTTTCTGTCCCATTCCTACATACAGAGTAATCCTGAAAACATGCTCAGACAGCCTCATTAGCGCAGTCGGCAGCGTGTCAGTCTCATAATCTGAAGGTCGTGAGTTCGAACCTCACATGAGGCATGAGTTTTTTTTGCCTCATGAATGACAAAGTCAAGAAGAACTGGAAAGGCGATGAGGATGCCCGTCTTCAACAAGTCAATAGTTGATCTTGGGCCGATGTTGACGTTTTGGTCCATGTTGACCTCAAAAATATTTGGAAATTCAATTGAGAAACATGCTGTTTAAATATCAAGTTAATCATATTCAAAATGAGGATTCTTGAAATTCGGCCCATTTTGACCTTTTGGCGTATGTTGACCTTTTGCCCTATGTTCACCTTAAAAATAAAAGGTCATTGAAGTAAATGAAATAAGGTGTAAATCCTCTTGAAATTTTAAGTCAATTGGATGAAAATTGGGAATTTTATAGATGCGGCCTTTGTTGACCTTTTGTCCGATGTTTACATTTTATCCAAAGATGACCTCAAAACTAATCATTGGTTGAATTCAGTGAACGCGTCTGCAAATGTTCTTCTAATTTGAAGTAAATTCGATGAAAATTCACAAATTTAGAAAGTTGGCCGGTGTTGACCCTTTGGCCTATGTTGACCTCAAAACGAAACATTGGTTGAATTCAGTAACTCGTCTGCAAATGCTCTTCAAATTTCACTTCAATTGTTGGAAAATTGAGGATTTCGAAATTTGGCCTATTTTGACCTTTTTGGCCTCTGCTGACCTCAAGCATAATTCCTTGTTGAATTTTTTGACCTGATCGGCAAATCCTATTCAAATTTGAAATCAATCGGGTGAAAATTGAGGGTTTTAGAAATTAAAAAGTTGTTGAATTTTTGGACTGTGATGTCCTTTTGTTATTTCGACCTCAAAAATATTTTTCGTTCTGTTGGTCCACCAACTCACCGGTTGGGGAAGTTTTGTGAAGATCGGTTTAAATTTGTGATCTGCAGTCGATTAACGCTGAGTGGACATTCAAACAAACGGAAGCGATCAACGTGGATATCAAAAAAGTATTTTTTTTTTACCAAGTGACAAATTAAAAAACTAACTGACGAGCCACAAACACACTTGACAAAAATTTGTTTTTTTCCCAAGTGAGAACAAAGTCGACCGACTAATATCGTTGGAAAATCTTCGATTTTGCAAGGAAAACCAAACAAATGGACAGACAGGGGAAAAACAAAACCCACTTCTTTGTCGGGTGGAACAATTCAGTGGATGAACAATTCGGTGATTTTGCAATGTCGACACTTGCTTCTTTGGCGATGTATTCAGGAGCCTTTTTCATTCGTGTTAGTTTTGAAGATGTTCGAGAATAAAAGTTTAGGCTTTCAACGGCTTTTGGCTTCATTCGAAAGTCGCTTTTCAAATGATCATTTTGAACACATTTGTTTGCAGCGGCCATTTCTTTCTGTCCCATTCCTACATATAGAGTAATCCCGAAAACATGCTCAAACAGCCTCGTTAGCACAGTCGGCAGCGTGTCAGTCTCATAATCTGAAGGTCGTGAGTTCTATCCTCACACGGGGCATTATTTTTTTTTTTTTACCTCATCAATGACAAAGTCAAGAAGAACAAGAAAGGCGATGAGGATGCCCTTCTTTCCCAAGTTAGTTGTGGACCTTGGGCTGATGTTGACGTTTTGGTCCATGTTGACCTCAAAAATATTGGGAGATTGAATTCAGTGACATGATGTGTATATGCTCTTGAAATCTCAAGTAAATTGTATTCAAAATGAGGGTTTTTGAAATTCGGCCCATTTTGACCTTTTGTCCTATGTTCACCTTAAAAATACAAGGTCGTTGAAGAAAATGAAATAAGTTGTAAATCCTCTTGAAATTTCAAGTCAATGGGTTGAAAATTGGGAATTTTATAAATGCGGCCTTTGTGGACCTTTTGTCCGGTGTTTACCTTTTATCCAAAGATGACCACAAAACTAATCATTGGTTGAATTCAGTGACTCATCTGCAAATGCTCTGTAAATATCAAGTTAATCATTTTCAAAATGAGGATTTTTGAAATTCAGCCCATTTTGACCTTTTGGCGTATGTTGACCTTTTTGCCTATGTTCACCTTAAAAATAAAAGTTCCTTGAAGTAAATGAAATAAGATGTAAATCGTCTTGAAATTTTAAGTCAATTGGATGAAAATTGGGAATTTTATAGATGCGGCCTTTGTTGACCTTTTGTCTGATGTTTACCTTTTATCCAAAGATGACCTCAAAACTAATCATTGGTTGAATTCATTGAACGCGTCTGCAAATGTTCTTCAAATTTGAAGTCAATTCGATGAAAATTGAGAATTTTAGAAATTCGGCCTATTTTGACCTTTTGGCCTCTGCTGACCTCAAGCATCATTCCTGGTTGAATTCATTGACCTGATCTGCAAATCCTATTCAAATTTGAAATCAATCGGGTGAAAATTGAGGGTTTTTGAAATTAAAAAGTAGTTGAATTTTTGGACTGAGCTGTCCTTTTGTGATTTCGACCTCAAAAATAAGCTGCCTTCTGTTTGTCCACCAACTCACCTGTTGGTGAAGTTTTGTGAAGATCGGTTTAAAATTGTGATCTGCAGTCGATTAATGGTGAGCGGACATTCAAACAAACGAAAGCGATGAACGTGGATGTCAAAATATATATCTTTTTTTAACCAAGTGACAAATTAAAAAACGAACTGACGAGCCCAAAAACATACTTGGGAAAATTTTTTTTTTTACCAAGTGAGAACAAAGTTGACCGATTAATATCGTTGGATAATCTTCGATTTTGCAAGGAAAATCAAAGAAATGGACAGACAGAGGAAAAACAAAACGCACTTCTGTTTCGGGTGGAACAATTCAGTGGAGGAACAATTCGGTGATTTTGCAATCTCGACACTTGTTTCTTCAGCGATGTATTCAGGAGCCTTTTTCATTCTTGAAAGTTTCGAAAATGTTCGAGAATAAAAGTTTTGGCTTTCAAAGGCGTTTGGCTTCATTCGAAAGTTGCTTTTCAATTCATCATTTTGAACGTATTTGTTTTCAGCGGCCATTTCTTTCTGTCCCATTCCTACATATAGAGTAATCCTGAAAACATACTCAGACAGCCTCGTAAGCGCAGTCGGCAGCGTGTCAGTCTCATAATCTGAAGGTCGTGAGTTCGAACCTCACACGAGGCATGAGTTTTTTTTGCCTCATGAATCACAAAGTCAAGAAGAACTGGAAAGGCGATGAGGATGCCCTTCTTCAACAAGTCAGTTGTTGACCTTGGGCTGATGTTGACGTTTTGGTCCATTTGACCTCAAAAATATTAGGAGATTCAATTGAGAAACATGCTGTGTAAATACTCTTTAAATATCAAGTTAATCGTATTCAAAATGAGGATTCTTGAAATTCGGCCCATTTTGACCTTTTGGCGTATGTTGACCTTTTGCCCTATGTTCACCTTAAAAATAAAAGGTCATTGAAGTAAATGAAATAAGATGTAAATCCTCTTGAAATTTTAAGTCAATTGGATGAAAATTGGGAATTTTGTAGATTCGGCCTTTGTTGACCTTTTGTCCGATGTTTACATTTTATCCAAAGATGACCTCAAAAATAATCATTGGTTGAATTCAGTGAACGCGTCTGCAAATGTTCTTCTAAGTTGAAGTAAATTCGATGAAAATTCACAATTTTAGAAAGTTGGCCGGTGTTGACCCTTTGGCCTATGTTGACCTCAAAACGAAACATTGGTTGAATTCAGTAACTCGTCTGTAAATGCTCTTCAAATTTCACTTCAATTGTTGGAAAATTGAGGATTTCGAAATTTGGCCTATTTTGACCTTTTGGCCTCTGCTGACCTCAAGCATAAGTCCTTGTTGAATTCTTTGACCTCATCAGCAAATCCTATTCAAATTTGAAATCAATCGGGTGAAAATTGAGGGTTTTAGAAATTAAAAAGTTGTTGAATTTTTGGAATGTGATGTCCTTTTGTGATTTCGACCTCAAAAATATTTTGCGTTCTGTTGGTCCACCAACTCACCGGTTGGGGAAGTTTTGTGAATATCGGTTTAAAATTGTGATCTGCAGTCGATTAACACTGAGTGGACATTCAAACAAACGGAAGCGATCAACGTGGATATCAAAAAATATTTTTTTTTAACCAAGTGACAAATTAAAAAACGAACTGACGAGCCACAAACACACTTGACAAAATTTGTTTTTTTCCCACGTGAGAACAAAGTCGACCGACTCATATCGTTGTAAAATCTTCGATTTTGCAGGTTTAATCAAACAAGTGGACAGACAGGGGAAAAACAAAACCCACTTCTGTTTCGGGTGGAACAATTCAGTGGATGAACAATTCGGTGATTTTGCAATCTTGACACTTGGTTCTGTTGCGATGTATTCAGGAGCCTTTTTCATTCTTGTTAGTTTTGAAAATGTTCGAGAATAAAAGTTTTGGCTTTCAAAGGCTTTTGGCTTCATTCGAAAGTCGCTTTTCAAATCATCATTTTGAACTCATTTGTTTGCAGCGGCCATTTCTTTCTGTCCTATTCCATGTAATAAAGTACCATGAGGCTGCATGACATGGATCTTTGTTTGAGCAATCGACTGCATATCAGACTTGTTCTCAATCACCAGGATATTGTGAGTTTCATCCTTCCACAAGGCATGATTCATAACACTGATGTCGCATGAAGCTTTTCGGGGTGAAAACGATGTCCTTCAATCAGTCAGTTAATCAGTCAGTCAGTCCTTCTGGCAACAAGTCCATTCACCGTTTTTTGTGTATTCCCCACATAAATGGGAATATCCTTTTGACTCATTAACTGAGGTCGAGCGAATCAGCTCAATGGATCATTTTGAAACTCGGCATGATGATTCATGATGTGTAAACTCAAAAGTTTATGGAACCTTTTTAAAATTACCATGTGGTGAGGTAGGTAATTCGCTTATTAACTCAAAGTGGAATCTATGTTTTTTTATGTTCATCACATATCTGAGATTCCATCATCTCATGAGATGTTTTGTTGTTTGATTTAAACCTCTTAATTCCCCTCACCAGAGGAGAGAGTATTGCACTTCGTTCCGTTTATCTGTCTGTCTGTTTGTGTGCACAGAACGTGAGAAGGTGTCTGATTTACATTCTTTTGAAAGACCCCTGAGACACCCAAGACTCTTTTATGTCGACCTCCACAAGACTCTGAGGCATGGTCACAATAAATTCACAAAAGGCCCATTTTTGTTCATTTATCACTTCTGGTTCTGTTACTTGAGCGATGGTGGTGTTCTCTGCAGGGTCTCTGCCAACTTTCTCAAAGATAATTTTTCCAGTCATTTATTGTCACGTTCTTCCTGGTATTTTCTTGCCTCGGTGTTTACTGTGTGTTCCTCGTTTGGTTTGGTTTTCAAACTTGTGCTAATTGGTGAGTTTTCGTCAGTCTCTTCATGTTGGGTTTCCTTGAGGTCTCCCCTTCTTCCCGTCGTTGTGCACGATTGTGTTTATTGTATTTTCTCCTTATTACCTTCAGTTTTTATTTTTTTCTACAATTCCTTTCTCAGCTGATTCCCCCCAAAACCACGTGACTTCATCTCCCACCTCTTCTTCGACCTTTTCCATCCTGACATTCCACCTTTCCAATCCCACTGTGATCATGAAGATATTCACCACACTCCTTCACAACCCTTTCTTCAAACTTTTCTTAACTCTGCCCACCTTTTCCCTTATCTTAAAGAAAAAAAAATGGCCTTTTTCAACGTTTCAATGTCCTCTTTCTGCCTTGTTCTTCTTCAAAAGTCTGAGTTTACTTCGACCTTTCTTTCATCCCACGTCTAAAAATTCCAGCTGTTACAACATTTCGTTTCTCCATTCTCTCAAGTCTCCTGCACTCCATCCCTCTTCTAACGTGAGTAGGGTAAGAATACTGATTCTGGCTCACTTTTCCCCATGTAAATGAATGGGGGATTTTCAGCGATTTATATTTTTTTTCCCTAAAAATAAACCCCCCTTTTTATCCCAAGGTATATTTATTTGTCTCCCCTTTTAACTTGGAGGTTGAACCTCATTGAATTGAACACCTGGGGGTTGAACAGCTCACTCATTGAACCTATAAAGATTTGTTCATTCTCAAATTCCTTCAATAGTTTAATTTTCTTTGCACAATAATCCCCATCTAAAATATTGACAAACAAAACATTTGAATCTTTATATTTTTTAAGATACCCCTTTTGTGCCATTACGAAATGATAAACTTCTCTTAATGCTCTTGTTTGACCACCTCCTGAGCCACATATCATTTTGAGATTATAGTAAATTGTTTTTTCATTGTTCAATTGATAACCATCAAAGTTTTCAGTCCATTCAAGGATATTCATTTTTTTCTTTACATCCTCTAACTTACTAGTTTTTAAATTAATTCGCTTATTTGTTTTATTTACCTTTGTTTTAGTTATTTTTTCAATAAGACTTATTTGATATTTTTCACATTCATTATGTTTTCCATTTATATACCAAGACTGATATTTTCTCCACTCTTTAGTTTGATTAATACTTGGTTTAACCATTTATATATTGTGAAAAAACGCGGCGGTAGCCCTTAAAAACCCTAACCCATCTTCCCATCGTTAAAACATAATCTATTTTATACACTCTATCATACAATATCCATATGGAACACAATCTATTCCATTATCTAAAATAAATCTCTTATCATCAAAGGCTCCTAATGCCTTTTTATTTACTTCTTCACTATATATGTTATGTTTATAACTTCTTATTGTATTCATTTTCCTATATTCTTCTTTCTTATTCATCAAACAATTATAATAATTTCTAAAAGTTATTGATTTCTTTATTACATATTTCTTTATTCCCTTTAACCTCTTATCAATCTGTTCACCATATTTATAAGCATATGCCTTTGCTCTCAATCCAATAAACTCACTCATTACTTTTCCACCCAACTCATCCTTAAACTTACCAATAACCTTTTCATTCTTTTTGGAAAATAACTCACTCTTCTTGCTGAAATTACTTGTATCATATACTCCAATATTTTTCTTCATATCTTCATAAACATCATCAGTTTTTATATCTAGGATAAAACTATCAGTATCCATATACAACAATGAAACATTTTCACCATACTCTTTCTTTAAGTCATTATACAAATAATCATACATCAATATCTTTGATAAATCAAGAACTGCTGTTCCAATATAAATTGGTTTATCCATTACAATACTTTCCTTTTTCATATGAATTGCAGAAAAGTTCTCTGAAAAAACCTCTTCTCTCTCAAAACTTGGTTTATTTATCAATCTCGAAGCTTCTTTCCAAGATGTTGCGAATCTAATGTTTTGCCTGTTTCTAACATTTTCCATAGTCTTTCCAAATACAGCATTATTCATTAATTTATAAAAGTCCCCTTCAAATTTTACTTTTGTATTTGCTCTCATATCTGTATTGAATTGAATATACTTTTTCACCCAAGGACTTTGTTTAAATTTTAAAACTCTATGAATTTTAGCTACTCTCAATCCTTCTCTCAAAAACTGTTTTAAGCTTCTCTGATGCAAAACATATCCCTCTTTATCATAGAATGTTGTTAATAACTTTTCTGTTGATTTACCTTTAATATTAAAACTTTTATGATAATCACTTAACCATTCTTTCTTTGGAGTTTCTTTCTCACATGCAAAAGGAAGATCTTTATGCTTATTATGAAGATCACTCGGGTACCTCAAATCAACTTCAAAATAATAACCTTCTTCTTCGTCATTCAATTCCTCTTGAGAAGAAATAACAATATTCATCAAAGCCTTTTCATAATTCTTTTCTTCCACCCACTCTAATTTACCATAAGGTAGAGATTGAGACATTGCCCATCCATACAAATTATTAGCATCAAAATACATCAAATAATTACTATCTTTTTCACTATCATAATTTGGGAGATATTTATTATTTGCTTTAGCATATCTTTTTGAACATACTTGTGATATTCCACCTCTCTTGGACTTCTCAATCATCAAAAGCATATCCACATCACTGATTAAATCTATATCTTGTTTTGTCATTTTCAACATTGCACTCCAAGCTAAACCAGGAGCTGTGAAATAGTGGGCAGGATCTAACCCATAACAATTTTTATTATGACAGAGTGATCTAAAAGCTTCAAACACATCAGCTAACAATAAAACATCTGTTTTTAGATATAAATCGTGATATTCTCCAAGGTTCTTTATCTTAAATATTTTCCATATTTCTTGTGCGTGTTTATATTCCTTATCACTTATCTCTTCTTCATAAAGGTTATTATAGAAACTTTCTTTTGAAGGAAGTTGTGTTTCTTTAAATCTCATAAATGAATCCATATAATCATAAGGATAAATTCCCTTACTTGTAAGAATTTTCTCTTTACTTTGAATTTCATTCCTTGTTTGAATTTCCTCTCTCGTAAGAATTCCTTCTTTAATCAGAATTTCATCTTTAATCTGAATTTCCTCTTTAGTGAGAATTTCCTCTTTTGGAAAGAATGAATTAAGATTTGGAAAAGAGTCCGTGGAGCTTAGATTTGATGCGAGGTAGGCTAGTGGTGTTCCCATAAACTTGTAAGAATCTAAAAACCTAATACGAGTTATAGGTTTTGTGAATATCATTTTTGAAAATGAAATATACTTTTGACTTGTGTTTGTTATAGCAGAAATATTCCCTGGTGTTTTTGAAAGTTCATTTATAAATAGATGTGTATCATAGTTGGCGCTGTTGTGAAGAAAGACTGGAATAAAAGAAGGTAATTTATAATTAAGATTACAACAGGAATGAGCGGGACCTCTATATTTACCAGTAAGATGACAATGGTCTCTAACTTTAAACTCCTTAATTTCCCCCTCACAAATATGACAGATATTGTTCATTCTAAATTCTAATTTTTCTTCTTTGGTTAATTTCATCGGTTCATTTGTTTCTTTCATTAATTTAGTGAGTCTTATACAATCCTTTTCTAATCGTTTTACAAACTCTTGTGAAGCATTTTTTCCACGATAATGTTCAAGTTTGTTATACTTTTCTCCAACAGATGATTTGATATAATAACAAAAACCACAAGGAATATGTTTTTGATATTTATTTGTATATGGTTCTTTTGGATTAGGAGAAGCAGTATTTATCTTTTTAAGGATACATTCAAAATCAGCGTATATCACAAATGGGTGCATGATAGATTTATTATAATCTTCAAAATAAATCTTTTCACCAGGTTTAGGCATTGTAATTACAGCTGATTTATGATTACTACAATATTTTGAATGTTGTTCTAATCGTTCTTTTGTATGAAATGAATTAAGACATCGCTTACAAGGATATATTTTGTTTGCTGTTCTGAATACCTGAGAAGAGATTAATCTTGATAAATTATTGATGTATGTGTAATGTGAATTCTTTCCAACACTAAAATATAAAAGGTCAATGTGTGTTTCTTCATTTTTATAGTTGTTTGAAATTTTTAATATTTGAACTTTGTTTGTATCCGTTAATCCATATACATTAATAGAAAGATTATTCTTTTTCTCAAATTTAGGAATATCTGTTAATGGCATTGGGAATTTAAAATCTTTAATGTCCAAGGTATTCTCATATTTCATATATTGTTTTACTCTTTCTGAATTACATTTTGGTGGATGTAAGTGAGCAAGAACAGACCAGAGAAAACATTTATTATCATTGTTCTTAATATTAACAACTGCCTTCTTTAGTTTTATTTCTTTTGGTAATTCAATATAAGAAGAAGCTTTAAGAGGGTTTGATTTTAGAATGTGTATATCTAAAAAGATGATTTTTTTAATATTGAATCCACTTCCTACCACTGTATTATCAACATCCTCCTCTTGTCTTGATAGTTCTTCATAAACCCCACTATTCAAAAAATCTTGAAATGATGTTATAAAATGAAGATCTGTTCTCATATAAGGAGTTTGTTCTTCATCTTGTCTTTTCATATTCATTTTCACTCCCATATAAAACTTTAAAGTTTTTATTTCTTTTAATGTCTTTTTAATAAATTTTTCAACATCGGGTTTCACTATTTCAATTGATTCAGCTATTGATGATGGACCGGGTTCTCCAAATTGAAAAATCCTTATTTTTATATGCCCTTTAAATGCCTCATCAGTGTTTTTAATATAATAGTCTCCCTTTACTTTAAACTCATTTTTCTTGTGTTTTTGTGATTGAAGATGTTGATTATAACTACTCTTCAAAACATCCTTTGAACAGATATCACAATGTTTTCTTTCCAACTCAAGAGGAGATATTTGATGAAATAGATTAAATGTGTGTTTGTTGGTTCGGAGGTGTTTTCTATAATGTTTATATTCGTGATTACAAACATCGCAGTACGTTGTATTCACCATATTTATAGAATAAAACTTTGCTTAAACTAAAATTTTCTTGATGAAAATTTCGTTTAATTTATAGGTGAATCTGTGCTTAAAAACATTTTATCCTCCAACTTTTTCACTTAATAAATACAATGTTTCAAGACACAAAAGACAAGTTTCAATCAATCTCTTCATCTGTTAAAGATACTGAGAAATATGTCAAGGATGTAAAATTGAACAAAGATAAATATAACAACTATTGGATAAAAACTATTATGGTAAATAATATGAGTTCTTCAATTTCCTTCAGTGGAAGGGCTTTTAGTATACCTGGTAGAACATCAATTAAAGTATCTCTAACAAAAGTTTCTCCTCTCCTTCTAGTAATATATTCAAAACTAGAAAAAGCAATGAAACAAGAAAAAGTATCAAAGAACAAAAACCTTATGGATGAAGCTTTAGAAAGAAAAGATAAGACCATCTGTAATATGCAAGGAGAAATTTGTATTTTTTTCAACAACCCTAAAGATGTAAATCTTGATGAAATAAAGGATGTTAATATATCAGGTGAAATGACATTTCGTTCAATAGTAGTTAACGATAATTTTAAAATTACCTTTAATATAAAAAATGTTGTCGTTGAATCTGATAATGAAAAAAAGTATATCGATATCGATGGTAATATACAACTGAAAGTATAGATGAATTTCAGTTTAAGTAAAGTTTTACTTTATAAATATGCTAGACTTTCCTGATTCTCCATATGACAAATTTGAGAATTGTCCTGCGTGTGAAAGACAGGGATTAAACACAGAGTCAAAAGCCTATAAACAATGTATATTCTGTGATTATCTTCTAATTAATGATAATAAAAAATATAAAAAGGAAAATAATTCTTTTAGATTTACACCAAAAATGAATTACTTTACAAGATTGATTAGAGAAATGAATGTAAAGTATGAGGATGATAACACACCTTTCCTTACAAGGGAAGAAACTGAACGTATAAGAGAAATGTTCAAAGGATTGTTGTTGTATATTATTCATGGATGTAATTTTCAGGGAAATATCAACACAAGATATTGTATAAATAAAATAATGGATTATCTTGAAATTAAACCTGAACTTAGGATAAAATATAGAGTTTCTAAAAAAGCCAATAATAAATTAAATAACCTGTTTTTCAAATATATAAATGAATGATTTTTTACCTATTTGGGAAAATAAGATAAAATTTAACAACCATAAAAATCTCCCAAATTCATTAAGATGTCTCATAGTTGGTTCAAGTGGATGTGGAAAAACCTGCTTACTTTTAAAAATGCTCCTCACTCCCAACTTTTTAGATTATGATAATTTAATAATTTTCACAAAGTCGAGTTTTCAACCAGAGTATCAACTACTCTCACAAGGTTTTAATGCTGGTCTTCAAAAAGAAGATATAATAGGTTTATTTAAACGTCAAAAAAACCTAAATGATTATAACATTGAAGATATAATTCAACTATTTTGTGATACACAGAGATGTAAAAAGAAATCAAATCTTATAACTTGTATTCTTAGTGATAATACGGATGATATACCGTCTCCCCAAGATTTGGATAAATCAAAAAAGAACCTCGTTATCTTTGATGATTGTGTTAATGAGAGAAACCAAACGGTAATGGACAGCTACTACACAAGAGGGAGACATTCTTCTTGTAATTGTATTTATCTTAGTCAATCGTACTTTCAACTTCCTCGTCGTTCCATCAGAAACAATGCTAATACTTTTATTTTATTCAAGTTAAATTCAATAGATATCAATAATTTTTGGAGAGATAATTGTTCTACATTATGTAGTAAAAAGAAATTTGAGGATTATATGAAGCACACGACTGAAAAATATAAATATATTGTTGTGAAACAAGATGAGATATTAAGGGATATATTTTTTGTTTTATAAACAATTACATATATAAATGACAACTATTATTATAAATCTTGTGGGTAAATCTGCTTCTGGAAAAAACTTTCATAAATCAAGGTTCTTGTGTAGTACAAATGAGAATATTGTAAATTTACTTAAAAAACACCCCGTGATACGCATTGTATCAACAACAACTAGAGCAATAAGACCTGGAGAAGTAAAAGGTGAAGATTATCACTATATTTCAGTGGAGGAACATATGCGATTGAGGAATGAAGGACAAATATTTGAGGAGGTTTCTCTTGGTACAACAAAATATTCACATTGTAAGAGTGAGTTAAAGAAACTAAAATCTGGTGGTGTTGGGATATTAGAAACTAATCCAGAAGGAACGAGACAAATTATTAAATATCTGAGCGGAGTGAAGATTTTATCATTCGGTTTTGATGTTGATGAAGAAACTCAACACAAACGTATGAAAAGCAGAGATGCAAGGATTAGTGAAGAAGAAATTACAACTCGCATTAATGTTAATAAAGAATTTGATGAAATATTTAAAGAAAAGGATTTATTTGAACACATCTACTTGAATGATGAAGAAAAGGAAAATTTCCCTGTTGATCTTTACAATTCATTAAATGATATTTTACAATAAATAAATGGATACAAAAGAAAGAGCAAGAAGATTTAAGGAACATCAAGAGTTGGTTTCAAAAGTTGTAAAACAACAGGAAGACATAAAGAAGAAACGCAGACAGAAACTAACGGGCGAAGAAGCATTTGAAAAAAAAACAAGAGAAATTTTTTAAACCACTTTTAAAAACTTCCCAAGAAAAAATGAAAGATGTTTCCACAGTTCCCACAGTAGAATATACTCCTAGAAAGCTTCAAATGTTAAAAGATTTCAGTCAAATGACGGAGGAAGAATTAGAGCATTTAGGAGAATTAGAATATGATGATGAAGGTTTATTTCAACAACTGGAAGAGATTAATCAACCCCCTGATTATATTGTGAATGCTGTTCAAAACAATGAATATTTAGCGGATTCAAAAACCAAAGCAGGACTCATTCCAACAGAACAACCAGCAATATTTCATCTTGTTCAAGAAAAGGTATTGATATTTAATGATGAATTAAGGTTCTTAAGTTCTGCTCAACCCCCTGTTAAACTAACTCCGAGATTAATGTTTCTTCTCACAAAAGATGGAAGACAAGGTTCAACTGTGAGGGATGAATCAAAGTATATTGATAAACCATTGGATATGGAAAATAATGATGATAGAGTATATATTGATTTGCTGAACACTCTAAATTATAAGGTTATTCTTTCTGGTAAAAGTAGGAAGAATGAGAAGGAGAAACACATTATTCAGGCTTTAAGTATCCTTGGTTCAGGTATTAGTTTTCTTCCAAATGACCCATCGCAATTAGTTAATAGACTGTTATTGTTGTTCGGCAGTAAGAAGGCTGGAAATAACAATTGTTTTAATGAAGCATCAGCCATTTTAGACCAGTTGATGAACATGAAAATAATTAATAAATCTCAATATAAAGACATTTTAACTCATATTAAATAAGATGAGAAGCACAATCCTGAGTTTTAATTTCACAACAAGCGACCACACATCTTCATTCCCATACCCACTACAACTTGACACAACAAAAGAATATGAGGCATCTTTATTGTCCATGGAGACTTATAATACCTTATTTAATATAACCGAGAAAAATGACAAGTTTAGTTATAATCCGGGAAGTGGATACAAAACGATAACAGTCTCACCCGGAGCATACGAGATTTCTCAAATATCTTCCGAAATTGCTCGTCTTATGAAAGAACAGGGTGATGAACCAAAAAATATTGTTATAAACATTAAAAAACATACTTCAAAATCAACGATTAAAGTTAAAAATAACTACAAGGTTGATTTCACAATTGATAATTCATTTAGAGAGTTATTAGGTTTCTCCTCAAAAAAGATTGAAACTAATGGGACGTTTTACAGTGATAATGTCATTCAAATATCCTCAGGAATAAATTCGGTGTTAATTCACTGTGATTTGATTGATGGTGCTTATAATGATGGATTAAAAACAAATACAATATTTTCATTCAGCGCATACTCAACCCCAATTGGTTATAAATTCAATATGGAGCCTAAAAATTTGGTTTATCTACCTGTGTCAGGAAAAACCATACACAGAGTAAATTTTAGGATAACCGACCAAGATAATCGTGTGATCTCTTTTAATGGAGAAGTTATATCCATCAGAATTCACCTACGTGAAGTTTTTCAATAAATAAATATGATGGTTATTGTGAGGAAGCACGAGTTGGGAAAATATAAAATAATTACAGGGGATGGGATGTTCCTTTCCCCGTACTACAAGGGTGAAGGTATGTATCTTGGTAGAGGATACTATAAACCTAAGAGACAAAGGGGTGTTGGACATCAATTTAGAGGAGATGGGATAATTGATACTCTCATGGGTATTGGTTCAACTATTCTTAAACATAAAGACCTAATTGGTTCAACTGCTTCTGCTGTGGGAAATGTAGCAGGTGCTGTAAAGAGTATAAAAGATGCTCAGAAAGAATCTCATAAATTACAAGCAATAAAAGAAATTAAGAAAGGTAAAACTCAGTTGTCCCCCAAGAACGACAGAAAATAATTCAAATACTTGGATCAGGGTTTCAAAAGTTTTAACATCTTTTTTCCTAAATAAATACAAGTATGGAAGCAATTGATAGTATCTATGATTTGGATGATACTATTATTATCTCAAACTCCACTAAAAAAGAAGATTACTTCAAGGTAAATGCAATAACTGGAACAGACTGGAATACAAATGGTACAAAAAGTTTTGAAATAAATAATCAACAAACCTATTTGAATCTCTCCGAAAGTTTCTTGTTGTGTAAATTTAAATTCACTAAGGCTGGGAATAACACAAACGCTACACTTGTAAATGATTTCTTCTGGAAAATGTTTGATAGTGTGCGATTGTATATTGGAACACAAGAAGTTGAAGCGGTTGATTATGTCTCTGCTGTATCTGAAATGATGAAATTTACACTCTATACATTCAGTGATAGAATGGGAAAGGGGTCTGTCGAAGGTTTTATTCCTGATATGTCAACGGGAACAAACACAGACCCTGGATATATTCAAAGGAAAGGAATGTATAATGATGATACAAAAGCAGAAAATAGTTTTACTGTGGCAGTTCCTCTTAAAGGTATATTTGGATTTTGTGATTATGATAAAGTTCTGTATGGTCTTAAAATTAGATTTCAACTACAAAGGAATGATAATGAAAATAGATTGCTTTTTGGTGTTGGTAATGCTTTTGGTGATCAGAATAAATTTGTAATTGAGGAGATGAGTTGGTATATCAGTGAATATACTCCTAATCTTAAAACAGAAGAGATGTTGAATCGAAGACTTAACTCAAAAAAACCACTCAGTGTATCATACCTCAAAAGAAGATGTCAACACGTTAAACTCAATCAAACTACTTACACGTGGAATTTGGGTGTTCTGGAAGGAAAGCCACGATATCTGTGGATGATTTTTAAAAAGCCAGATGGTGATACTGCGACTGATAAGAATAATGCATTGAGTGATAATGCTAAGGTGAAACAACTTCGCGTTTCTCTAGATGGAACATTTTATCCACGAGATAGATTGGAAATTAATTGGGAAAAAATGATTTTGCTGAAGCATACAAGTCTTACCAAAAGGTGTGTGAAAGTAATGGAAATAAAGAACCTATTTTGGATATGACAGCATTTAAAAGTTTGTATACAATCTATACGTTTGACCTGAGCGCTCAAAAAGAAACTATAAAGTCTAATCGAGTGGATACTTCCCTATACATTGAAAGAGGAGAGAGTGAAGAAGTTGATACATATTGTTTGCTTTTGGAAGAAACAGAATTGCAGATTAATACAGATAATGGTGTGATGATAAGTCTCACATAATTTTTTGTTAAATAAATGAGTGGCAAAGTACCAACTGGGGTATATGTTAATCAAATCAATCTTCATAAACTATCATCTTGTGTTCAAAATCAAAAGCCTTGTACGATTAACGTTAATACAATTCAGAGAAAAGGAGCAGTAAGAATTGATGTTTTGCTCACAAGAGAACAGGTTAAAATCTTGAATGACACTGGCTCACTTAAAATTAAAATGACAAAACCAATGTTGAAAAAATATTCAATAAGAGAGACGAGTGGAGGATTTCTCCCATTTCTAATTCCTTTATTTGCTGGTTTAAGTGCGGTTGGAGCATTGACGGGTGGTATTTCAACAGCGGTCAAAACTGCCAACGAAAGGAAGGCTCAACTCCAGGCTCAAAAAGAATTGGAAAGACATAACAAAGAGTTGGAGAAACAAATTAGTGGAAGTGGTGTAATTGTAGATTTTGCTGAAAAACTTGAAGGTCTGCCTGATAAAGCGAGATTGTTAGTTGGAGATATGCTTTCTTCTATAGCACAAGCAGGTGTAAAATTAACGAAAAGAGGTAATGGATTATATCTTTCTAATAAATAAATGAGCATTGATGAGTGGTTGAAAGAATTTGGAAAGAATACAACATCAAATTTACAACTTGTCAAATATTGTAAGAAATTAAAAATTCATAATGTGGTTATTTGTATGAGAGATGAATTAACAAATGTGTCGAAACATACAAAGAATATTATTATGAACTTAGAAGATAATGATGGGAACGGTTCTCATTGGGTTTGTATTTTTAATAGTCAAGACAAATATTATTTTGATAGTTTTGGTCTTCCACCACCTGTTGAAGTCATAAAATTCTTACAGAATGGTGTTTATCAAACATTTCAAGTCCAAGATTTAAATTCCAAGTGTTGTGGTCAATTATGTCTATATGTGTTATTTCAACTCAACAAAAATAAAAAATTTTATGATATTATTTTTAATCTAATATAAATGACTTATGTTGGTAAAGATGGTTCTATCTTTGGTGTATCTCAAGAACTGGATATTGATTTATCAAATTATTACACAAAGGCACAGGCTGAACGATATAAATATAATATAAACAAAAATATTAACATGAAAAATGCTTATAAATTAAAAAATTATCCAAGCCCGACTGACGCGAATGACTTGGTGAGATTAAGCGATTTATCACAATATATATACTTAAATAAAACGGCTGTGTATTCTAAAGATACAGAAGTGTTGATATTATCTCCAGGTCATACAGAATTCACAGTTCGAATTAAAATAAATTTTTATAAAGAAGGGCGTATCGTTTGTATGAGAATAGAACAATGGGGGTATGATATGAATGATTTAGGGTATAATTGGTCATTTAAAATTAACCTCGAAGACCTGGAACAATTAAATCAGTCTCGTAAGGAAGAATATTATCCACTTGGTATCGAGAATGAGTTTTGTGGAGCCACGATTAGTAAACAACAAATAAAAGAATTTAATAAGGGTAAATATAATAATGGTTTTGCCCTTGTTTATCTCATGAAAACAGAAAAAACAGGATTATATATAATAAGTAAGGAAATACAAAATGATTTAACTATGGGAAGATGGGGAGGTGTTTCGTGCCATAATATTATTCTAACATATATTTCTAATACATAAATGACAGCAAGAAGGCTTCAAGAAAATTATCATTTCTGTGTTCAAGCATACCTTCAAGAAAAGGGTATTCGGTATTTTAATAAATATGTTCTACAACATAAGAATGAGGTATTTTCAATAAAAGATTGGCATTATGCTGATGTTGATAAACCAACAACTTTAGATTTAATTAGAATGTTAAATAATGAAAAAATTATAAGGTTAAGAAAAGGTAAGGCTCTTTTAGAAATTCAAAAGAAATTTTATTGGTATCCTGTTGTAAAAAAATTATTTTGGATACAGGAATAACAAGAAATCCTGATGAATATATGTATAATATTCTATGGGGTGTAAACGATTCAAGTATAGTAAGGGATGAGGAAGGAGTTGAAGAAGAGAGGGAAGAGGAGGAAAAGGAGGAGGAGGAGAGAGAGAAGGAGGAAAGAGAGAAGAGAGAGAGGGAGGAAAGAGAGAGAATGAATAAATATCAAAATATGGAAACCAGTGAGATTCAAAAAAGAATAGAGGTATTAAAGAAATTAACTTATCTCACCAGGGAGGAATACAAAGAATTAAAAAGTCTATTTGCAATACTTTCGACAAGACTATCGACATCGAGAAGACATGTATTTTAATTCAAGTTTTTTATTAAATAAATGGAGGAGAGAGTGAAGGCATTTCTAAGGATTCTTTATGTTTTAAAAATTAAGATTCAAATGTGCATGTTGGAAACTAAAAAGGTTTTTGCACTCTGCAGAAATTTTTCTCATAAATAAATGAGTTATTGTCTCAAATGTAAAAAGAAAACTAATACTAAAAATATTTCATATATTAAAAGTAAAAATAACAGGGTTATACAAAAAGGTATATGTTCGGTGTGTGGTTCAAAAAAAAAATCAATTTATCTCCAAACACAAACTCGGAGGAGATATACAAAAGTTTTTATCAGGAAGTAAATTTACAACTACTGGAATACCAGGGGAATTACATCTTCCAGGGTATTCTTTCTGTGGTCCAGGCACAAACTTGGATAAAAGATTAGATGAGGCAGACAATCCTAAATCCTGGAGTAAACCAATCAATAGAGTTGATGAAGTGTGCATGAGACACGATATTGATTATGGGAATACCACAACGTTGGAAGAAAAGCATGAAGCCGATAGAGAAATGTTATATAATTTGTCTCTGATACAAAATCCAACCTTGAGAGAAAAAGTTGATAGGTTCATCGTGAAGAAGATGATTAGTGCTAAATTGAAACTTGGACTTGGAAATTCAAAAAACTTATAGGCTCTAATGATGCCATTAAGACTGAAGAGCAATTAGCTGATGAATTACATAAACCAATATTCACAAAGTTTCAGAGAAGGAAAGTTTATTCCAAGGAAGTTGATTATATCTGGTCTGCTGATTTGATTGAACTCAATAATGATAAGGGGTACAAGTATGCTTTAACCGTTATTGATTTGAGGAGTAGATATGCGTGGGTTGTCCCTTTAAAAAACAAAACAGGTAATACTCTTGTGTTAGCTTTTCAACAGATATTTAATAAAAGTAAGAGAAAACCTAAGAAATTGTGGACTGATGAGGGTAGAGAGTTTTATAACAAGACATTTATGAATTTTTTAAAAAATAACAGTATTACATTATACAGTACCTTTAATGAAGGGAAGGCAGTTGTTGTTGAACGTTTTAATCGTACCTTAAAAGAGAGACTATATAAAAAATTCACACAACTCGGTTCACAACAATGGTTATCTTTTATTCAGGATATTGTGGATAAGTATAATGACACGATTCACACGTCAACGAATATGAAGCCATCAGAAACATTTACAAAATTAAAATATGAAAAAGAGATTAATGTCAGAAAACCTAAGTTCAAAGTTGGTGATATCGTAAGAATATATAGGTGGAAATCTCATTTTGAAAAGGGTTTTACTGAACGATGGACGAAAGAACTTTTTAAAATTGTTGATGTAATAGATACAGTTCCTTGGACTTATAAAATATATGATTTGGAAGGGGAAGAGATTTTAGGTTCATTTTATTCACAGGAATTACAAAAGACAAAACTAAGCAGATAATACACCTTTGTGGACACTCGAGGGCCAAGTCCGAGGTGTATAACAGTATATAATGTGTGTCAAGGGGGACGTTCTTAGATCTGTGAACCCCAAACACAGAATCCTCAACTGAATAGTCAAGGCTTAACTTTTGTTTGTGTGTGTGTGTGCAATGGGAGCAATAGGTTGGCGCTTCACTCCCTCCTACTATACACCGTTGTGGACACTCGAGGGCCAAGTCCGAGGTGTATAACAGTATATAATGTGTGTCAAGGGGGACGTTCTTAGATCTGTGAACCCCAAACACAGAATCCTCAACTGAATAGTCAAGGCTTAACTTTTGTTTGTTGATGTGTATGTGTGTGTGTCCCAACCCTCACATTCAAAATCTCAACCCCAACCCTCACATTCAAAATCTCAACCCCAACTCAATCCTCGCCCAACACAATGTCTTTTTCAAAATGAGATTTCCACCTATATATATATATATTTTTACGTTTTTTTTTTTCTTCTTCCAATTCTGTCTTTTAAGGCTTTCAGGTTTGATGACGTAGAAAGAGGGAGTAAGCCTGCACTTTCTTCCCAGAACGAACAATGTATATTTTTTTTTTTTCTCTTCTTCCAATTCTGTCTTTTAAGGCTTTCAGGTTTGATGACGTAGAAAGAGGGAGTAAGCCTGCACTTTCTTCCCAGAACGAACAATGTATATTTTTTGTTTTTTTTCTCTTCTTCCAATTCTGTCTTTTAAGGCTTTCAGGTTTGATGACGTAGAAAGAGGGAGTAAGCCTGCACTTTCTTCCCAGAACTTTCTTGATCTTGCTCCCATCAAGCACCATCCAACAAAGAACTACATCGATAGGTTTAGATCCCAAAGAGTGATAGCAACTCCAAAAGTCTCCAAAATATAAATAAATAAAATAATAATAATAATAAATAAATAAATAAATAAATAAAAGCCCCCAAAAAAGTTTCAAGTGTCCAACATAAACCCAACTTTCCAAGTCTTCAAGGTATAACCACATTCCCGTTGAGTTTCCAAGATATGTATCACATTGTGAGTTATCAATCCAGAACCCACATTTCAAGTATTCAAAGTAAAACCAACTTACAAAGTCTCTTAAGGATAACTCATTTACTGATTTTTTCAAAATTTGTGAGTCTCCAAGGTAGGCCCCATATTTAGAACCATCTTGGCAGAACCCTTTTCCTGAGTCTCCAAGGTAGTTATTTAAACCATCAAGGCAGAACTCATTTACTGATTTTTTCAAAATTTGTGAGTCTCCAAGGTAGGCCCCATATTTAGAACCATCTTGGCAGAACCCTTTTCCTGAGTCTCCAAGGTAGTTATTTAAACCATCAAGGCAGAACTCATTTACTGATTTTTTCAAAATTTGTGAGTCTCCAAGGTAGGTCCCATATTTAGAACCATCTTGGCAAAACCCTTTTCCTGAGTCTCCAAGGTAGTTATTTAAACCATCAAGGCAGAACTCATTTACTGATTTTTTCAAAATTTGTGAGTCTCCAAGGTAAAACTTGTATTCTGGCTCATCAAGGTATAACTTGTTCAGTGGGTATTGTCTTGATAACTCACAATGAGTACTATTGCTGTAAAACTCTTTTTCAGGATTTTGCTGGTCTCCAAGGTATAACTCTTTGGTTGGGTCATCAAGGACGAACTCGTTCTGTGGGTCTTGGTCGCTCATAAGGTCTTCAACCAAGCCAACAATTTCGCCCCAAGTTGTAGCAAAAGCAGTATTTTCATTTCGTATTTCAGACACAATTTCCTGTGAGAGAAAATAATAATGTATGAATTAAGTTATTTAATTATTAAATGAGTATGCTTCAATCAAAGTTTGAAAATAGGAAAATAAAAAATCTTACCTCAATAGATAAGAGGTTTGAATCCAGTTCATCAACTTGAAGGTTTAGTTCCATAGAAGACAGAGAGTTCCAAGGAACACCAAAGTCATCCCACTCAAGGTCTTCAACCAAGCCAACAATTTCCCCCAAGTTGTAGCAAAAGCAGTATTTTCATTTCGTATTTCAGACACAATTTCCTGTGAGAGAAAATAATAATGTATTAATTAAGTTATTTAATTATTAAATGAGTATGCTTCAATCAAAGTTTGAAAATAGGAAAATAAAAAATCTTACCTCAATAGATAAGAGGTTTGAATCCAGTTCATCAACTTGAAGGTTTAGTTCCATAGAAGACAGAGAGTTTGAGACAAGCACACAGAACACCATTGCCAGCAAGAACAAATGTTTAAAATGGAGCCTGGGTTTGAAGCTTTTATAGAGAAAGACTGGTGGGTGTGGTTTCCTTTGGAAATTCCCTGGGCAAGCCTAGGCAAGCCTTCATTGGGAAATTTTTCAAAACCATAACATCCTGTAATTTTCTAGTGATTTCTTTGTGAGTCAGAGATGAACTGGAAATGATGTAAGAGTGGGCGGGGCTTAGCAAAAGTAGGCGGAGCTTAGGAAAAGTGGGCGTGGCTTAGAAAAAAATACCTTATGAAAAGTGGGCGGAGCTTAGCAAAAGTGGGCGGGGCTTAGGAAAAGTGGGCGTGGCTTAGAAAAAATACCTTATGAAAAGTGGGCGGAGCTTAGCAAAAGTGGGCGGGGCTTAGGAAAAGTGGGCGTGGCTTAGAAAAATACCTTATGAAAAGTGGGCGGAGCTTAGCAAAAGTGGGCGGAGCTTAGGAAAAGTGGGCGTGGCTTAGAAAAAATACCTTATGAAAAGTGGGCGGAGCTTAGCAAAAGTGGGCGGGGCTTAAAGAAAAGTGGGCGGGGCTTATTGAATACCTTGTGGAAAGTGGGCGGGGCTTAACAAAAGTGGGCGGGGCTTAAAGAAAAGTGGGCGGGGCTTAACAAAAAATAACCTGTGGCTCAGGAGGTGGTCAAACAAGAGCATTAAGAGAAGTTTATCATTTCGTAATGGCACAAAAGGGGTATCTTAAAAAATATAAAGATTCAAATGTTTTGTTTGTCAATATTTTAGATGGGGATTATTGTGCAAAGAAAATTAAACTATTGAAGGAATTTGAGAATGAACAAATCTTTATAGGTTCAATGAGTGAGCTGTTCAACCCCCAGGTGTTCAATTCAATGAGGTTCAACCTCCAAGTTAAAAGGGGAGACAAATAAATATACCTTGGGATAAAAAGGGGGGTTTATTTTTAGGGAAAAAAAATATAAATCGCTGAAAATCCCCCATTCATTTACATGGGGAAAAGTGAGCCAGAATCAGTATTCTTACCCTACTAACGTGTAATGTATCTCTGACCTACAATTTTTTTTTAAATCAAGTTTTGCAATGTATGTTCATGTTCCATCAATCATTCTCTTTTTCCAACTTCACGACATATTCACCCCACCTTCTTAAATCTATATCCTCCTATCTCCATCTTTGTTATGCCCGCTCCTTAATCCTCCCATCTTGCCACCCATCCGACCTTCTCTCTTAAGGCCCAGTCACACCTTGACGTTTTAGCCAGCAATGGCAACATATTAAAATGTATGTAAAACGCTGGCTTACGTTGAACTTTTGATGTTTTTTTTTTAAAGATTCGGACGTATTTATAATGACTTGGTCTTATGCATAACGTATTAGTAACGGACAGAGAACGTTTCGTTGTGTTATAGATAACTTATACCAACGAATGCTGAACCTGTTGTCGGCCTTCACAACCTATGCCCAACGATAGTCTAACTTAGGCAGAGCGCGTTGCACGCATCGCCGACGATCACGTGGCGTAGCCTATTAAAAAGCTGCCGCACAACGATTCAAATCATAACCGCCGCAGAAATGGAAGTGTCAACATCGCAGTCACACCTTGGCGATCTTGCCAGCGTATGCCGACCTCTGAAAAATGCGTCTAAAACGCTGGCGCACGTCGAATACGGTATGGGTAAGTTTGGTATGCGTGAATAGAACGCTAAAGTACGCTATCATACGTCATAGTAAGTGGAGCACGTCTTGTAATTTTAAACATGTTGAAAATTTTACGACGTACTTGCCATATGACACACGCTCCGCATGCGATGGGAATAAGTTGTACACACGATATGCGATCGTTGACACACATCGACACACGTTACTTGTAAGGTATTCATAGGTCGAAACACGTCAAGGTAATGGTTAGAGTCAGTGTTCCAGACTCCCGGTTTTTTTTTTCTTCGGTATGACGGTGTTCAGTGTACAGTGCGGTTATGATTTAAATCGTTGAGCGGCAGCCTATTAATATTATTATATTATAACCACACTAGAAATCGAAGTGTCAAAATCACCATCATACCGAAGGAAGGAAGAAAAAAACAAAACTAAAAAAAAAACCAGGGAGTCTGGAACACTGACGCTAACCATTACCTTGATGTGTTTCGACTTATGAGTAACTTACAAATAACGTGTGTCGACGTGTGTCAACGATCGCGTGACGTGCCTACAACTTATGGCCAGCGTTATACGGAACGTGTGAGTCATACGCTGGCATAAGTCTTAAAATTTCAAGCATGGAAAATTTGAGGACAACCGAAAAGTACAACGTTTAAAGCCAGCGTACAACGACGTATGGCAGTGTTTTTCAGCGTGCTCTCAATGTTATCAAAACTTACCCATAACGTATTCGACGTATGCCAGCGTTTTAGACAAATTTTCCAAAAATCGGCATAAGCTGGTTAAAACGTCAAGGTGTGACTGGGCCTTTAACACCTTGTCACTGTTCTCTGCTTTACTAGCAGCTCATCCTCTGGTATTCCAAACTGTATGGTGTTCAAACATCTGTGAGTTCCACTCCAACCTAACAAATATCTCACTCTCTCATTCGGTACACTCCTCAATATTTCAAACATGCTTTTTATTTCCTCTCATTACACCTCCCCCTCTTCTCACCCCCTCAAATCTTCCACTACCCAGTGGAAATGGGGTCGGCTTCCATCTTTACCATACTACGACCCAGTCTCATCCTTTCCCTCTCCCCACCACTCCCTTCTCCCTTCTCCCCCATGGCTGTGCCTGCTCTCATCAACTCCCCTCCATCTCAACGCTTTCCTCTCACCCCTTCCTCTGAAATCAGCAATGTCCTCCCTCTTAAAAGCAAATTTCACTCCCCCCAACAAGCTTCCCCCTCATCTTTCTCCAAAGGTTCCCCCACACCTTTCAATTCTCCCCCCTCACCCTTCTCCCTCAACTCTCCCCTCTTATCCTTCTCTCTCAATTCTCCCCCCCTTGCCACTCTCCTTCAAATCTCCCCCTCACTCCCCCTTCTAAAAGCTGCCCCCCACACATCTACAAAGTTGCCTCCTTGCCCCACCACCCTCTCTCTTCCAACTCATTCCTCCATCTCTTCCAATCTCCTACTTCCCTCTGCACCCTCTCTTATTACTCACGAATGTGCCTCATCCTATCCCCACCGAGCCCTTTGTCCTCCCAATCTGGCACTCTCGCCTCGCTCTTCTGCAATCTCCCACACACTGTCAACAACTCTCCCTACCTCCCCATCTCCTCCCTTGTCCTTCCCTCTCACCCCCCTCCCTTCCCTTTCCCTGCACCTAAAGCCTCAATCCCTCCATCTTCCCCAAACATCTGGGGCCTTTTCTTCAACCTGTTTGATCTCTCCATTCAAGTTGCCACTGACAAACCAGACATAATCTGCTTAACAGAAACTTTCCTCCTTAAAGAATCTCTAACTCCTTATATTTTCTTTTCCTGGTTACTCCTTTCTCTGGTATGATAGACCTGTTCCTCTTCCTGGTAGTTACATCGCTCTCTTTATCAATAACACGATTGTGTTATTGTGTTATTAACACAACCGGATCTCAAACAATTGTGGTCTATTTCTTCTCGATCTGATTTTGACAAATTTCCCTGAAAATATCTGCTGTTCATCCTCCGCTCCAATCGGTTCTTCTGACCATGTGCTTGTCAAAGTGGACATCTTTGTTATCAGAGAACCAGCTCAATGCTGTCGAGTCTGGAATTTCACTCAGACCGACTGGCAGGGTCTCCAGGGAGCCGTCAAACTTCTAGACTGGTCTCCCATCGCTACTTTCTCCAACATCAACTCATCCTGGGAATTCTTTCAAAGAAACTTGCTCTCCCTCATGCACAGATTTATCCCCTCTCATCTTCAGTTGTCCTACCCTTCCTCCCGCCATTGGATAATTGAAGCTTGTGGCAAGGCAGTTGGCCTGAAACAACTTGCCTCTGCCTCATGCAAAGCAAACCCAACTGAGGGCAATCTCAGTTCCTTCCATAAAGCTCGGAACAAGTGTGTATCTACCCTCAGGAGAGCCAGAAAACAACATCTTTCTAAGCTGAAGTCTGAACTCTCAAACCTCTCTCCCTCATCAAAATCCTAGTGGCATCTAATCAAATCTGTTTCTGGTGTATGTTCCCCTTCCATCCCTTCCCTTACCCTAAATGGCCACACTGCAGATACCGCATGTGAAAAGTCTGAATGCCTAAACTCGGTGTTTGCATCGAAATTTTGTGTCCGAAACCCATCACTTTCTGTACCCACCTTACCCAGTTGCACACAACTGTCCCTGGACTCTGGGTCCTTTTCTTCTGACAAGGTGGAGAGTTTGCCATCAAACCTCGACTCACATTTTACAACCGGTCCAGATGGCATCAGCCCACGTGTCCTAAAAACCTGCTCTTCTGCTCTTGCTCATCCACTCTCTGTTCTATTCACCCTCTCATTTGCTCAAGGTCATCTGCCATCTGCTTGGAAATCAGCAAACATCACTGCCCTGCATAAAAAAGGTGCAAAAACAGATTCCTGCAACTACAGACCAATCAGTCTTCTCCCATTCATCAGCATGCTAATAGAATCCATCATCGGTTCAGACATTAAATCCTTCCTCTTCTCCAATAGCTTTATTTATGATCATCAATTTGGTTTCAGACCAGGTCACTCTACCCTGGATATGCTGCTTCTGCTCTCCTAACGATGGATAGAGGTACTCAATTCCAGACAGGAAATCCGAGCCGTATCCCTGGACATATCACGTGCTTTTAACTTGATCTGGCACCCTATGCTGGTCACCAAACTCTCTTCCTATGGTATGCCTTTGAAAGGCCATGTCCACTCATGACTCACATACTTCCTCTCCTGTCGCAGTCAACGTGTGGCCCTAAATAGAGTTCTTTCATCCCCTCTTCCTGTCCAGGCTGGAGTTCCTCAAGGTAGCGTTCTGGGCCCTCTTCTTTTTCTGGTTTTCCTCAATGATCTCTCTGACTCTCTGGAATATCCTTTTTATCTCTTTGCCGATGACTCCACCCTCTGCAGTACCATCGGTCATCCCGCAGACCAGCAAACAGCAGCTTCTTCGCTCACTGCAGATCTGGGTAACATCACAAACTGGTCCAACACGTGGAACATATCTTTCAATCCAGACAAATCTCACACTCTCACTCTGTCTCTCCGAAAGGACCATTTAGAAAATCTCCCCATCTACTTTCTTAACAATTCTTAACAAGTCCTTTCATTCAAGCTTCTGGGTCTCACTATCTGCCATGATCTTTCCTGGGAAAGCCACATTTCAAACCTCGCCTCCAAAGCCAGTCGCCGACCGGGAATTCTCCATCGTGCAAAGTCCTTCCTCGGCCCACCTGAGCTCCTGACCACTTACAAAGCTTTTGTCTGCAGCCTGATGGAGTACTGCTCTCCCCTCTGGACTGATGCTCCTGCCTCTCACCTTTCTTGGCTTCACGCTGTGGAAACCAAGGCATGTAGGGATCTCATTTTGGTGTCTCCTGCGATGAGTCTGAGCCTTTGGTGTCTCACTCTCTCACCGCAGGCAGGTTGGTGGTCTTTCTGTCTTCTACCATCTCCTCTCCGGTCTTGCCCCCCCCTGCTCTATCTGCGATTTGTCCCCACCATATTTCCGCAGGGCACTCAAAGTCCGCCAGCAACCCCCTTCTGGTAAAACTTCCAAAATCACGGATCACTGCTCACCCTCACTCTTTCATTCCTCTTTTTTCCCGCCTTTGGAATAAACTCCCTCACTCTGTTCAATCCCATTCTTCCCTCCAGGCCTTCAAAACAGCTGTTCACCACCACCTCTTATCTTCCCCCATCCAAATCCTCGATCTTTCCTGCCTCCATTTATCCACCCAAAACTTACCTCCTTGAAATTCCCTGCTTTCCTTCATGAAAATCCCTGTGGTGTCCATCTTATGTACCCTGTGTTGTGTTCCCCATGGAGGTCGTGGGATGTTGAGGTCGGGGAGAGATTCACTTACCTTGGCAGTGATATTCATGTCTCTGCTGGCTGTGAGTCAGAGGTCAATAGCCATTTGGGTCGGGCCTGGGGAAGCCATGGAGTCAATGGATAATGCGGTGTGGCACTGCCGATACCTGTGCGGGAGGACGAAAGTCTGAGTCTTCAGGTCCTTGGTGCTTCCAGTCTTCCTCTATCGATGTGAGACTTGGACTCTGACCAAGGATCTGAGACGGAGACTTTATTTCTTTGGTACCAGGTCTCTTCATAGAATCCTTGGCTATCGCTGGTCGGATTTTGTGTCCAACAAGCGGTTGCTGAGAGAGACTCAAATGAGATTTTTTTTACCTGCATAGTCCGTGAGCGTCAGCTGCGGCTATATGGACATGTGGCTCGTTTTCCTGATGCTGATCCTGCTCACCAGATTCTCTCAGTGAGGGAGTCTCGTGAGTGGAGGAGGCCAATGGGCCGACCACGTGCCTCATGGTTGCAGCAGGTTGATCGGCATCTCAAGGAGATGGGGATGTGCCAGGCATCTGCCTTGGGGATGGCCAGACGGAGGCCCCTGGAGCACCAGCGGAAAGGGGACGCAGCGACGCGCTGCTCTGGTGCATGCTCCCACACCTAACCTGTCATTCTATTGTCCATTATTTATCGACGTACTGCACTCATATTCTAATTGTACATACTTTATACATGTACTGCATTCACATTCTAATTATACGTACTTTATGGAGGAACTCGGTTGAAAGAAATTGCACGACTGACTACCACGAGGTGGCCTTTGTAGCCTCCATTAGCACGTTCTGTGCAGACAACCAGACAAACGGACACAAATGCAACGAGGAGGGCACTCGGTAAAGCGCACACTTCCGCCACATAATGCCTGATCCATGAGAACATATCGGGCCCAATACATTTTTTAAATATCATGCTAAGCAGTACTATATCGTTTTTGGCCCTATCTCTCAATGATGAAGAATCACTTTTAAAAATTATCACATCCGGATCCGTATCCGGATATTCACCGAAATTGAATCAATTCTTCCTTGTCACACACCCAACCTGTCCACAAAATTTCATCCGGATCCATCAACAACTTTTTGAGATATCCTGCACACAATCAAACACAACGACAAACAGAGAGAAAGGGGTGAAAACATAACCCCCTTCACCTTCGGTGATAGAGATAAATAACCTCCCCTCTGGCGAGGATAACCAAGTGCAATACCCTCTTCTCTGTCGAGGGTAATGAGGAGAGAGAATGTGGCTGGTACCAAAGCATTACACCACGTTACAAATCTAAAAACTGTTATTTAAACGACTAAAGGGTTCATAGAAGCTCAAATTAGCTAGAAGCCTCATATAGGGGAAGAAACTTAGTAACTTTCAATTAAGAAGGTTGAGTTAGGTAGGTTTAATGGGGGGTAGAAAATATCTCATGGAGGGATGAGGGATGCAATGAGATATTAATGGTGCACCACTTGCTTGAAGCCCTGGAGGGGAGAGTATAATTGAACAGTCTCAGGAAGACAGTACCACAACCAAGAGAAAAGAGGAATAAAAGAGTGAAGGAGAGCAGTTAGCCTGGATTTTGGGAGTTTAACGAGGAGGATGTTACCAGAAGATAAAGGCCAACATCTCCATTTCCTCCCTACTCTATCCAACCCTTGTTGCCATCACAGATTGTTTTCTGCAGCATTGGAATTCTCTCCCATTTGGGATGAGAAGATCCAAGTCAATTTGCCACTGGACCGCCATGGCATTGGCATTGCAATCCTCAAGAACCATAGCCATATCCATTGCTGTCTTCACTCTTCTCCACGTATTTCTCAGATTGTCTCTTGCTTTCATCTTTGCAAGTTGAAATCATATGCACAAGAATGGTTTCAAGCCTGATCTACTCAACGACACATCAGTCAGTCTTTCCCTCATAATAAGCAAAGTGGTGGAATTCATGTCATTGCTGCAGATCTTAGGCTTCATCTCTTCTTTATCAGCATAATCTCTGATCATCAGTTTTGCTTCTTTCCCAGCTATTTTACCAATGGCAAGTTGTTTCTTTTAACTTTGCAGTGGATGGATTACAAAGTCTCAATGTAGAGGTCCATGTCATTTCTCTGGATATCTCTTGAGTTTTAAATACTCTCTTATTTTATTTTATTTTGGTGGACCACACTCTTTACAGAGTGTTGGTCCTACAGAAGCAGTTTCTTGGCAAGGGTTATACTGCTTGGTTTGCCATTGCCTTCCCAGCATTGTTTGTCCATGCTCTATCCTTTTTAAATGCTCTGTCCAAGCCAGGAAACAGCAGGTACCATATTTTAAAGTCTTTGGTATGACTCGCTCGGGTTTGAACTGCCGACCTCCCAGATATGGAGCGGACATTCTAACAAACCATTTCGCTATACACTGCCACTTTCTCATAACAAGTCATATTTTCGAACCCCCCTCCCTGATCGGTTATCACGTTTTTATCTGCGAGCAGAAACCACAACTGCTCCTGATGGCATTTTGTCCAGTGAGCTCTCTGTTTAGTCTGGTGTCCTGAAAAGAAGTGTTTTTTGATTGACCTTATCTTTGGTCTAGACATCATTGACCTCTTCACTTTCCTGGAAAATCATCTGCACCATTTTGCTTATTAATCAACCGTATGTAGAATACCACATTTTTGAGAGGCAGGCTACTGCATCATCCACCTCTGCAGATCTAAAAAAGAATAGTGCATTCGATAACGACCTGCAACATTTCTTTCAATGCAGAAAAATCTCGTGCTCTTTCACTCGGTCCCTCCACAAAGTTCGGTTCCAAACTTTCCAGGATACTTTTCTGGCCAAACTCTGGAAGAGGTGCAGTAGCTGGAGCTCCGAGGCATCACAACAGATCACAACCTCTCTTGGGCAGACTATATCTCTAAACTGGCCTCCAAATTTTGCTGATCCCTCGTTATTTTACACAGAGCTAAGTCCATTCTGAGAAACTCAAGGCTTATTACATTGTATAAAGCCTTCATCCAAAGTATCAAAGAGTATGTATCCCTACTCTGGGGTGGTACTGCCGCTTCCCATCTTTCTTTCTTGAAGGTGATCGAGTCCGTGTAATAACCAGGAAACCGAGTCCCAATATCTGTTTCTTGCCCACTTCAGACAGACTGATGGAATCTGTTTTATATTGCCTCACTTCGAGCCTCGTACATCCAGTTTTATTCACCTTCCATCCTTCCCCAGCCCACTGAGGTTGCACGCATTTTTCCAGAATCCCACACTTGATTATCCATCCCAATTATATGCTGAACACACACCTACATTCCTTCACCTCTCTTTTATATCATCTATAGAACTGACTCACAATGTCTGTAGTCTTGTACCCCTCTGTCCAGTTCTTCGAAAGTGCTGCCCATCGTCACCTCGTGCTTTCTCCCATACCGATTCGGGCTCTCTTTAACTCCAGCTGACACCTCCCACACTTTCCTTTCTGCCACTCAATTACTCATGTGTGATGCCCATGTTTCCCTGTGTCTCTGCGATCCTCCGTCAGTCGGTGAATTTGCTGCCCCCCCCCCTCCCTCCAGAGTTTACTTCCTCCATGAGTGTGGATATCTGTACACAGAAAGGTCCTTCTTGGCAATTGGCATGATATGTCAGCCAGAACACCATCACTGAAGTGATAATATTTATGGGTTGCTGAACTGCATGATTGTCTGTTCTGGAACTGAATTACAATAGCTTCAATGTAGGAAATGATAATCACGTCGTGTTTTAATGGACGTTCTTTTTTTATGAAGAATTCAGGAAATGACTTGGTTTAGTTTGGGTGCAACATTGAACTTAACTGGGGTAACGATCGAGGTGTCTATTCTTATGGTGACATTCTGATCTTCAACGTCATCATGTCCAGTGTTCAAAGTACTATCAGGTTAATGTTCCCACTGAAACAATGTGGGCTTTGCGACCGCGCCAAGCAAGAAAGAAAGCGGCACGGATAATAATAAATAGCCCCGAGTGGGCTGACGGTCATCTCTTGAGGTTGTAGTTCAGACAACTGATAAATCCAAAATCTGGGAAATGTCATGGACGATAGATTGGAGTCAATTTCGGGGAACCCACTGGAAGCCCCCCTAATCCGAAAGCCTAGTTTTACTTTGTTCAGTCTAGCTTTATCACAGAAATAGGTGCATCAGCAATCAATGCCACACCTGTACCTTTTCGTATTCTACTACGAACACAGACTATGCTTGCCATCTCCCAGCATAGGCTGACCAACTACCAACATAGGCTGACTACAAATTTATTCATATTCACTTTACCATGACCACTACCTACACACACCACCTTGAATTATATATTTATTTACAGTGCCTGCAAAAGTATACCCCCCCTCCCCCACCTCAAACGTTTTCACACTTTGATGCCACCTGAGCTTATTTCATAATGCTTTCAAATCATTCTTAATATACAGACTTCACAAACTGCTTCAAAGTAATAAAGCTAAAAAAATGCGGATAAAATATAAATAAGTTAGATTAACAGTTAATCCTACATTGAAGCTGTTGTAATTCAGTTCCATAACAGAAAATCATGCAGTTCAGAAAGTCATAAGTTATCACTTCAGTGATGGTGCTCTCGCTGACATCTCATGCCAATTGCCAAGAATGACTTTTTTGTGTCCAGATATCTTGACTCATGGATGAAATAAACTAAGGGGGGGGGGCAGCGAATTCACTGACTGACGGAGGATCGAAGAGAAACAGAGAAACGTGGGCATCACACATGAGTAATTGAGTGGCAGAAAGGAAAGTGTGGCAGACGATTCTCAACTGCATAAGTATTCAACCCATTTGCCTAATTAACTATAAATCACTTCAGGAGCAAATTATTTGTTTGAAAGGTTACACAATAAGTGTTATAAGTTTCACCTCTATATAATCATTGGTTGAACTTAAAAATTAGGCTCCCACAATTATCTAAGGAGTTTAAAGGTGCAACTCACTTGGTCAACCAACAAGGCAAACATGAAACCCAAGGAGCTTTCCAATGAAGTCAGACATAAAATGGTGGAGAAGCACTAATCAGGAGAGGGTTATAAGAATAATTCAAAGTCACTCATTATCCCTTTGAGTATGGTGAAATCCATTGTTAAGAAGTGGAACACGCTTCACACCACCCAGGCTCCACCCAGATCAGGTTGCCCATCCAAACACAGTAGCTATGCAAGCAGGAAACTGGTTTGGGCTCTCACTGTAAATCCAAGAATGACTTTGAAATATCTGCAAGGCTCTATGTCCAAGATGGGGGTCAGTGTTCATCAATGAACAACATCTCATTCCCTTCACAAAGCTGGTCTATATGGACAAGTGGCAAGAAAGACGCCATTACTGAAAAAGACGACGAAAACCTCATATGGAGTTTGTGAAAAAGCATCTTAATAATACTGCAGGCATGTGGAGAAAAGTTTTCTGGTTGAATGAGAATTCTTTTTAACTTTTTTCTCTAAATTCAGAGAGTTACATCTGGTGCAAGCCAAACACTGAACATCATTCAGTCAACACCATCCCTACTGTCAAGCATGGTGGTAGCAGCATCATGTTATGGGGCTGATTTTCATCAGCATGGATTGACAAGCTTGTCAGGATAGAAGGGACAATGGGCAGTGCAACGTTCAGGAGTATCTTTGATGAAAACCTGCTTGAGTCAGCTGTGAATCTGAAAGTGGGTAGGAGATTCACATTTCAGCAGGACAATGGTCCGAAGCACAAAGCCAAAGCTACACTGGAGTGGCTGAATAATAAGAAAATAAATGTTCAAAGTCCTGACTTGAACTCAAATGAACATTTATGATGAGACTTGAAGATTGCAGTCCATCGACGATCCCCATCAAATTTGCCAAAACGAGAGGAATTTTGACATGAAGAATGGGTAAATATTTCACCATCTCACTGTGCAAAGCTGGTAGAGACCGACCCAGAAACACTCATAGCAGTCATTGCTGCAAAAGATGTTTCCACAAAGTACTGACCGAAGGGGCTGAATACTTTTACAACCAGTGAATTTTGATTTGTACATGTTTTTCGCAGGTATTCCCGACATGCAACCACCTTCAATGATAGCGGTGTTTACCTTGATCTCTTCAGTAATGAATAAAAAGGTTCATTTGAAAAATTGTTTCAACATCATTCATCATTCATCATTCATCTAAATGTGCCATTTTTGGTCGGGGGTGACTACTTTTGCGGGCAACTGCATGAGCACTTTTTAATCTCTGCTCCCGACATATTTATTTATTTGTTTGTTTTGTCATTTACATTTATTTGTTATATTTATTTAATTGTCATTTAAATGTAAAATCAACACTTCCCATTTTAAGGGTCAAATTGGGGTTGTGTCCTCGTTCAGTACTTGCATTGTTGTTTTGAACTAAACCTCTTTCCACTGAATGATGTTCGGTTGAATAAAACCGTTGGAGAAGATTGAATTCCTCATTCTTGGAGTATTTTATGATGCAACAAACTGGCGACGAAGATGGGATTGAACTTGAATCCACCGACACCCTTTCTGCAAAATTCGTGTGAGCCTTCAATGCCTTTTACGGCCTGGACCCGTGCCTTTGAAAACTACGTGCACTCGCTGATGCCCGAAAGTGCGCACTTTTGATACATTGCTGAGGCACAGAAGGTCAAAAACTCTTCCATACACTAACGTGAGCTGATAATAGCACCGAGACTGCACTTACAGCCTTGAGGAACTTTTTTGTCCCAAGAGTTAATGTCGCGGCAGAACGATATAAATTTGGTCAACGTGGTCAGAAAAATGGCGAGTCTACGGAACAATATATTGCTTCATTAAAGGAGATGGTCGTCACATGCGAGTTTGGAGAGCTGGCAGACGAAATAATCCGGGACCAGCTCATCGAGAAAACAAACTCACCTCGCATTAGAGAACGTTTCCTGCTAAAAACGGAACTGACGTTACAGAAAGCAATAACCATGGCAAGACAGATTGAGTCTGCAATGGCAAAAGCTCAGATCATAGGCCAAGGCACTGCTAGTGAGATACAGGTGTGGGAGAAAATAATTCTATTAATGTACTCTCAATTAGAATTGTTGCTGGTGTTTTATAAATTTAATTTTTTTATGCTGTAATGTCAGTTATGCTTCCTTTACCCAAGAGTCTTTTGACCTAAATGTTGATAAAAGGAATGTCTTGCTATGGAACAAAGTGACCTGGTTGATAACAGCAACTTTTGCCGTAATTATGTCATTCGCTTTTCACCTAGAAGACACGTATTGCATTTTGGAGTTCTTTGGCTAAGGCTTGTCAGCCCCCCTCCACTCTCCCATGAAAGCATATAAATACCAGGATATGTAATCTTGTTTTAGTGCAAATCATTGAAGATGTTTACCATCTCGGTGGCTTGTACTCCTTGGTACCTCGTAAAAACAAAACTCTCTGATGGAATGTACTTTCACGTTGTGGACAGTGAATTAATTGTGGCTTTCATTTGAGTAACAGGATTTACATCGAGTCGGTTAAAACTGTTAACCAAAAGTAAGTAAAAATAAAATAGAAAGAAATAAATTCCACAACACAGGCCATACACCCTGTTCAGACACAAGATTTGCAGAGCAGCAAGAGACCCTTTAGACTCGCTGTGAGAGGGACTTCAAATGAGTGACCTCAACCGGCTCAAAGGAAAAGGTGGTATAGATGTGGATCCGTAAATGATACGGCCAACTACTAGGGATGCCCAGCAAAGGGCGCTCAGTGCAACAACTGCAAAAAGAGAGGACACTTTGCTAAAGTATGCCGGGGCTCTAAACAGGTTCACAAAGTGACTGTCCCTGACATGAATGTGTTATAGGGCTCGACAATAGGGCTCGAGATGCGACCCAATGTGACTCCAGTCCAGCAAAAGCCGTGCCGTTTACCTTTGTCTGTGAAAGATACTGTTTCACAGGAACTGAAAAAGCTCATTAAACTGGATGGAATTGAGCCAATCCAATCATCAGAGTGGGTTCAACCAATTGTTGGGACAATGAAGGAAAATGGAGGGATTTGTATCTGTGTAGATTTAAGAGATCCAAATAAAACGGTTTCATTCAACAGAACATCGTAAAGTACCAAACCTTTGCACTGCAGACCTTTCACCCAGAACTCTTTCTCTTCCGTTCTCTCCTCTTTGCCCCCTCTAGCCTCCAGTTGTATCCCACTGATTGGCCGGATCTGGATCCGGACACAAACCAAAATCTAATCGGCTTGTTTATGTCACCCAACCAACGAATCGGGCATTATCCACCATGTCCGAATCCGTCCCCAACTTTTTCAGTTATCATGATTATACATACATCGTATTGGACCTATCAATACTGGGTGTAGTGGCGTGTGCCTGTAATCCGGCTATTCGGAGGCCTGGGTTGGAGGATCGCTTGAGGACGGGGCTCTGTGCAGGGCCGCGCTACGAGAGGGTGTGGGGCAGCCCGGAATCATGGCGAAACCCAATCCTTATCCCTGTGTCGTAAGAGGCAACCAGGGTTGCGTCAGGAAGGGCATCCGGCGTAAAACCTATGCCAAATCGGTATGCGGATCATCACGGATGATCCGCTGTGGCGACCCCTAATGGGAGCAGACAAAAGAGGAACAACGGCAACGTATTGGACCTATCACTCAATGGTGAAGAATCACTTTAAATATTATCGAATCTGGATCCAGATTCGGATCTTCAACAAAATCGAATTAATTCTTCCTTGTTACATACGCAACCTGCATACCAAGTTTTGTTCGAATCCATCCATAACTTTTTCAGATATCCTGCCACGTATCGTTTTTGCCCCTATCGCTCAATGGTGAAAAAAATGAATAAATCCACATCTGGATCTTCACTAAAATCCAATCATTTCATCTGTGTCACATACCCAAGCTCTCCACCAAATTTTGTCCACCTCTGTCCTCAACTTTTTGAGATTTCTTGTTACATGTCGCCTCACCTCCAACTGGGTGAGTGATCTCACCGTGAAGGACACATTCTATGCCCCACTCGAGTCTGTGGTTGACCAGTGCCCCAGGCGAGATACTCTTCTAGTCTTGAGGAATTTAAATGCATCGATTGGCACTGATATGGATGGTTATGAGGCATGTGTTGGTCCCCGTGGGTCTGGAACTGTGACCCAGAATAGCACGAAGTTCCTTGATTTTCCAAGAAGTCATGGACTTAGGGTGGCTGGTTCATGGTTTCAGTGCCCACAAGACTCATCGCTTGACTTGATATTCTAAGACTGGCAGTGTGGCAAAGTAGATTGACGATGTGCTCATTGATTGTCACTGGAGGATGATCCAGAATGGCAGCGTAGACCAGAGTGCTCAGTTCCTCAATAACAACGACAGGTTTATTGCAGCAACTCTGAAGTTGCAGCTTAAATCTGGGAGAATGATACCATCCCAGCCTCAGTTGGAGGTTGGCAAGCTCAAGGATGAGATGGTAGTTGAGGAGTTTGTGAACAGGCTGATTGGAGATTTGGGGGGTCTGAGTGCTTTGGGAAATCCTGAAGAGTTGTGGAGTGCCTTCAAGACCACCATCATGGATGTTGCCATTGGATGTCTTAGAACTCACCGTAAGGTGAAGAAGAATTTTGTCACTCAAGGGACACTGAATACCATTGACCAGAGTTGAAGGGCCCGGCTTAATGGCAGAGCTGAGCGATTCAGGCAGTTGAGGCATAAAATATTACATGTGCTGAGGGTGGACAAGGAGGACGGTGTACAAGGAATCTGTGAGGGTAAAGAGCATCACCTGTGGTCAAGTGGTTCTTGTCCGACTTACAGGCGAATTTGCGCAATGCATTCCTCCAAGCCCATCCCTCAGTGTACTGCAGTTAGGGTGAAGGATGGTGGAATCTTGACAAAGGAGTCGGAAGTAAAGATCTGCTCCATCAGTTACTTTGAATGGCTGTGCCAGGCTGATCCACCAACTGTTGAGTTGAATGTCAGGGGTGTCACTATTTCTATTGCTGACCCTTCAATCAACTGCAATCTACCTTTGTTTGTGGAAGCAGGCTGCGATGAACCGATTGAAATGGGGTAAAGCTCCTGGGATCTGTGGCATCCATGCTGAACATCTCAAGGCTGGTGGAAATGCTGTACTCATGTAATTACATGCAGTTCTGTGCTCTGCTGGAACATAAGTATCATCCCAACTGACTGGAAGGGGGGCTTTTGTCCCTCTCTGGAAAGGGAAAGGTGATTGCCAGGACTGCAACAACTACCGAAAGGTGAAGCTGCTCTCAGTGCTGGGCAAGGTCTTTGGTCGTATAATTCTTGATAGAGTTCGCCACCATCTGCTTGAGCACCAGCATCCAGAGCAGTCAGGCTTTACACCAAAGAGGTCAACGATTGACCGTATCCTTGCTCTTCAGGTCGTCACTGAACGCAGATGAGAGTTTCAGTAGGGGCTGCTTGCAGCCTATGTTGGTCTCTGCAAAGCGTTTGATTCAGTGAATCGGGATGCCCTCTGGAGGATTCTTGGTGTTCGTGGGGTGCCACCAAAACTGAACAATCTGATGTCTGAAGTATACGCTGGCATTGAGAGTGCTGTAAGATGTGGTGGTTCCATCTCTGACTTATTTCCAATTGTTACTGGAGTTTGTCAGGGGTGTATACTGGTCCCCACACTTTCAGTGCTTGTATGGACTGGATTCTGGGGAAGGTGTTGGAGAGATCAAGCTACGGTGCATCGTTTGAGAATGTCAAGATCTCCGACCTCGATTTCACAGACGATGCAGTCATCTTTGCAGAGACTCTGGACATCCTTTTTGGGGCCCTCGAGCTTGAATGAGGATTCGGAGTCGCTGGGATTACGGGTTTCCTGGGTCAAAACTAAGATCCAGGCTTTCAATGACATCTTGGATGCTGCTATCTTGTTTGTACCTGTTTGTGTTGAGGATGTTGAGGTCACGGAGAGATTCACTTACCTTGGCAGTGATATTTATGTGTCTGCTGGCTGTCAGCCAGAGATCAATAGATGTCTGGGTCAGGCCTGGGGAATCATGGATTCATTGGATCATGGGGTATGGTGCTATCGGTACCTGTGCAAGACGAAAATCCGAGTCTTCAGGTCCTTGGTGCTTTCAGTGTTGCTCTATGGATGTCGAACTTGGACTCTAGCCATAGATCTGAGACAGAGACTTTTAATTCCTTCGATACCAGGTCTCTTCAGAGAATTATTGGCTATCGCTTATCAGACTTTGTGTCCAATGAGCGGTTGCTGAGAGACACTCAAATGAGATTTGTTACCTGCATAGACCATGAGTGTCAGCTGTGGCTGTATGCACATGTGGCTCGTTTTCCTGACGCTGATCCTGCTCACCAGATTCTCTCAGCGAGGGAGTCTCCTGAGTGGAGGAGGCCAATGGGCCGACCTCATGGTTGCAGCAGGTTGATCAGCATCTCAAGGAGATGGGGATGGGCCTGGCATCTGCCTGGGGGATGGCCAGACGGAGACCCCTGGAGTACCGGTGGAAAGTGGACGCAGCGACGTGCTGCTCTGGTGCTGCTCCCATACCGAACCTGACCTGATGCATCGTGATTGTGAGCTATCCATTGAAGAACGAAAGTAGACTGTGTATAATGTACCCATTTCTTCATCCACAAAAGATCCCGAGTTCTTATCCCATCCTATGAACGTTTATTTATTTATTTTAAATCAAAACGGATCAAAATCTGTCCAGGAATCGTCAACATTCTGAATTAAATAACTTAAATTATTAAACAACAAATTAAATAACTTATTATAATTAATTCATGGTATCCCATTTCTGAGCTTCGGATCACTGAGCCCATTTCAGTAAAATATCCCAATTTGACTTTCTTTTTGTTGTCATATTTGTGTGCAAGGGAAGTAAACATCATGCAATGTAAATTTTTGCATCCCTCCCTTACCTAAAATCCTGGATCCGCCCCTGGACAATAGGATTTTATTTTCATGGCCAGCATAATATACTGCTTAAGACATAAAACAAAATAAATATAATCCAGTACCACTACTCCTATCCTGAATATTATATACTTGAACAGTAGTACATGATTACTCACTTTTGTCTCATTGAGTACATATGATGAGCCTCATAGACATTTTGTGGAATCTCGAATCTCTGCATTGAACCGGATTCCTCCACTGGTTTTTGATGTAACATTGAGTTTATGTGTCCTTCCCCTATAGCTGCCTCTTGCTATAACAGCAATTTTGTGGCTAACAATGCTATCACTTGAGGAGATCAGACTCAGCTGGTCAGCAGCATTCCTTCCCCACACTATGCGTGCCATTTCAATCACAGCTTTTATCACTGAGAAAGTATTTGTCCATTCATATGAGATGATGGTTCAAGTGCCCTACTTGAGGTGGTACTGCACTACATTCATTGATTACCTTCATGGTTCTCATCAGTGGAAAGAGGTTTAGTTCAAAACAAGAATGCAAGTACTGAACGAGGACACTGGTTTCAAAATTCACTGGTTGTAAAAGTATTCAGCCCCCTCGGTCAGTACTTGGTGGAAACACCTTTTGCAGCAATGACTGCCATGAGTATTTCTGGGTCGGTCTCTACCGGCTTTGCACAGTGAGATGGTGAAATCTTTACCCATTCTTCACGTGAAAATTACTCTAGTTCTGCCAAGTTTGATGGGGATTGTCGATGGACTGCAATCTTCAAGTCTTGCCACAAATGTTCAATTGGGTTCAAGTGAGGACTTTGACTGGGCCACTCAAGAACATTTATTTTCTTCTTTTTTTCAGCAGCTCCAATGTGGATTTGGCTTTGTGCTTCGGATCATTGTTCTGCTGAAATGTGAATCTCCTACCCAGTTTCAGATTCATGGCTGACTCCATCAGGTTTTCACCAAGGATTCTCCTGAACGTTGCACCGTCCATTGTCCCTTCTATCCTGACAAGTTTGCCAGTCTCTGCTAATGCTTGACAGTAGGGATGGTGTTGGTCAGGTGATGTTCAGTGTTAGGCTTGCACGAGACGTAACGATTTGAATTTTGACAAAAAAGTTCAATTTTTGTCTCGTCTGACCACAAAACTTTTCTCCACATTCCTGCAGTATCATTAAGACGCTTTTTTCACAAACTCCATATGAGCTTTTACATGCATCTTCTTGAGTAAAGGCTTCCTTCTTACCACTTGTCCGTTGAGACCAGCTTTGTGAAGGGAATGGGATATCATTGATTGATAAACAATGACCCCCAACTTCTGGAGTCTGGAACACTGACGCTAAACATTACCTCGACGTGTTTCGACTTATGAGTAACTTACAAGTAACGTATGTCAACGATCGCGTAACATGCCTACAACACGTTATTCATAGGTTAGAAATAAGTTTTGGGTATGCTAAACATTACCTCGACGTGTTTCGACTTATGAGTAACTTACAAGTAACGTGTGTCGACGTGTGTCAACGATCGCCTAACGTGGCTACAACTTAAGGCCAGCGTATGCAGAACGTGTGAGTCATACGCTGGCATACGTCGAAAAATTTCAAGCATGGAAAATTTGTCGACGAGTTCGGCATACTACGATGTATGCCAGCGTACTCTTAACGTATACAAAACTTACCCATAACGTATTTGACGTGTGCCAGCGTTTTAGACAAATTTTTCATACGTCGGCATACGCTGGCTAAATCGTCAAGGTGTGTCAGGGTTTTAACATTGGTCGCAACCTCAGAGCTCGTTGGTTTAATGGTTAGAGTTCAAACATTTGTGTCGACTTTGGGATGTGTGTGTGTGTGTGTGGGTGGGGGGGGGTGGGTGTGTGGGGGTGGTGGGTGTTGAATCCTGGCCAACTCATACACACGACTGACCGTTTTTGTTTTTTTTATGTAATAAAGGCTCCAGTCACAGACTGAGTCCTTATTGAAGCCAGGGCTGAAATAAAAGAACTGCGTAGATAGAAAAGTGAAAAAAGAGAGAACAATTAAAAACGAGATAAAATATCATTGCCCCCGTTGTTTTAGTAATTTTGTTCTATGAAGTTAAAAGGAGAGCCCATATTTATAAACAATTAAAATGGCAGCCACTCTACCAGTGGGCCATCTCTGATCAGATCGCAAAATAAAGTGATGGGCAAGTGTATGCCATCATGTGCTGTGCTTGTGCCAGGTTTGAACAAAATCGGTCCATGCATGTCCGAGATATGGTTGCAGACACGCACACACAAAAATTGAGACCAAATCCATAAGCTTCTGTTTCGGAATGGGCTGTCTCTGTCTCTGTCTCTGTCTCTGTCTCTGTCTCTGTCTCTGTCTCTGTCTCTGTCTCTGTCTCTGTCTCTGTCTCTGTCTCTGTCTCTGTCTCTGTCTCTGTCTCTGTCTCTGTCTCTGTCTCTGTCTCTGTCTCTGTCTCTGTCTCTCTCTCTCTCTCTCTCTCTCTCTCTCTCTCTCTCTCTCTCTCTCTCTCTCTCTCTCATGGTTGCTGGTTGCATTATTGATTTGGGACGTGGCTGTGCCGCTGATGTGCCTAATTCCAGTACACCGGTACTCATTTTGGTGACCTCGGAAGGATGACAGGCTGGGTCAACCCCACTTAGTATTAATTCAACAGCCGAGCGGGATTTGAACTCAGGACCCACGGATCCCAAGCCGCCACCCGAACGATGAAGCCAACACCAGACATACAATCTTAGAAACGGTGTATATAACTCATCTTGCACAGCAAAGCTGGTTTCTCTTTCCTTTTAACGTGTGGATTTTTTTTTCTCCCTGTAGCTAAAACAAAGTGTCATATTTTACTCCATCCGTGAAATAGTATTGATTTTATAAATGTTTTTTTTGTGTTTACAATGAAAGACGTAATTACGAGTTGATGAAGAAACGCATCATTCGGATAATCACGTGTCCCGAAGAGAGGTTGGCGCGGCCTCGAGAGGGGGTTTGTAGATTTAATCAAATAAATGTACAGCAGTCGTGGTTACAATACCAATCGATATAAATATATTAAATTTATATAGGTAATAATTTATATTTATATTCTAGAAGATAACAATAAGACCTCTGTTACTGTAGTCGATGGCAAAGGTTCTAAATGTATAAAACTACAATGAGATCCGATGGTGAGATGGTAATCTCACCCTCTCACCCTCTCACCCTCTCACCCTCTCACCCTCTCACCCTCTCACCCTCTCACCCTCTCACTCTCTCACCCTCTCACTCTCTCACTGAGGTTCGACCCGAATCCCCGAATTTGTTGCCCCTAGGCCTAGCGCAGGCTTTGATTTCACTTGATGGGCCTACTGGTGATGAGTGATGGGCCTTGAAATTCCCTGTTAAGGGAACATGGATTTTTTTTTAATTGAAACGAAACGGCACATCGTGATGACTAACATCTTTATAAAGTTAAAAGTTGGGGGAAAAATGCGAACAAACATGTTGTATTTATTAATCTGGGATTATGTTATGACTGTGTTAAATGTCGGTCGTAAAAAGAAAAAAAAAAGGCAAAGTCGAACGATCGTGGAATAAATGAAGAAGTTTGATTTTTTTTTTTTTTTAGTAAGTTATAGCGCAAGAAGACAGGGATTTTTGTTTAACTAATTTGAATTGAATGTAAAAAGCGCGGGCGATGTTGGGGATGGTGGGTACTCTGAGGAAGAAGAAGTGTAAGACGAAGAAGAAGAAGAAGAGTTAGCGGAGATGCGTGACGTCGATTATGGGAAGCGAAGGTGAAGGAAAGAAAAGGAAGTAAAGTGGGTGTTGTGGGTTTTTTTTTTTTTTGTTCTTATACCCGATGTCATTTCAGTACTTTCACTCCTGTTGGGTTCACGTCGAGGTGTCGATGGCGTTCCCTGCTGGACATCGAACATTAGAACGAACGTAATGCTTTGCTGTGTTTGATGTGTCGTCGCTTCACGATCGAACAGAATGCGAGCGAGGTAAGCCGTGCAATTATATAATTAATTGAATGTATGAACAATGGTGTTATTATACTTTTTGTTTTCCCATGATGTCCCCCCCCTCTCACAATGTGTGTAACGAGTTGGTTGCATCGTTATGACGTGTAGTAAAAAAAAAAACCACAACATGTCGATGAGCCCACGGTTCGAACCATTGTATAAACATATATAATATGTCGGTTATTATGGCTCTTCAAACTGTACAGCAGTTAAATGCCATTGGCAGGTCTGAAGCTTTGTTCTGAACTATGTCATGCAGTGGAGTGCTCTGAGCCTCAACATCACGTGACGTTTTCCTTATATATATAAAAACACATGTGGAATGAAAGCTTCTCTCATTTCAAAATCTTGCTTCATACAAATGGGACTGGCAGGAGCCATCACACTGAAAATTGGTGGAACAGAACTCTACTGGTGGGAACCTTTCTCCTGTTCAGCCCAACCAAGCCAAGCAGGTCAAAGGGTACGAGCTAGACTATGAGTAGTTACATTTGTACGACAGATTATTATTATTATTATTATTTTTTGGATCCCTTGTCGAGGCTCGTGTGAGAGCTAACACACAACACACAGCAAGGGGGGCATGAGGCAAGAGGGACGGGAGTGGGAAGGACAAAATAGTGGGGAACTGATACATTAGGAGATCTGTGGAAGGGAGAGGGGTGGGGCAGGGAGCATGGGGAATAGAAGATGGACATTACAGGGACTTTCAGGAAGGAAAGCAGGGAATTTGAAGGATGCTTGGTTGGATTATCGGGGGTAGAAAAGATCGAGGATTTGGATGGGGGATGATAGGTGGTGGTGAACAACTGTTTTGAAGGCCTGGAGGGAAGAATGGGATTGAAGAGAGTGTGTGGGAGTTTATTCCAAAGGTGGGAAAATTGAGGAATGAAAGAGTGAAGGTGAGCAGTGATTCGTGATTTTGGTAGTTTTACCAGAAGGGGGTTGTTGGCGGACCTTGAGCGCCCTGTGGAAATGTGGTGGGGACAAATCGCAGAGAGAGCAGGGGTGCGAGGCTATCGAGGAGATGGTAGAACACAGAAAGACCACCAACCTGCCTGCGGTGAGAGAGTGAGAGGCCCAAAGACTCAGCCTCATTGCGGGAGATGCCAATGATCCGAAATACCTTGGTTTCCACAGCGTGAAGCCGAGAAAGGTGGGAGGCAGGAGCACCAGTCCAGAGGGGAGAGCAGTACTCCATCAGGCTGCGGACGAAAGCTTTGTAAGTGGTCAGGAGCTCAGGTTGGCCGAGGAAAGACTTTGCACGACGGAGGATTCCCAGTCGGCGACTGGCTTTGGAGGCGAGGTTTGAAATGTGGCTTTCCCAGGAAAGGTCATGGAAGATTGAAGTTCTTCAGCTTTTTAGCAGCTCAGCTTATGGGAGGTACCATGACTTCCATCCATTATCCATTGGGACCATACTCTGTGCAGATCATTGGTGCTGCCGATGTCATCTCCTTGGCTATTGGGAGCAATCCTGGACGGGTCTCCACTCCGACACAGGACGCCAGCAAGCTGGCACTCATTTTGCCAACCTCAGAAGGATGACAGGCAGAGTCAACCCCACCTGGTATTAATTCAACAGCCGAGTTGGATTTAAATTCAGGATCCTTGGATCCCAAGCCCACCACCCTATTCCCTAACCATTAAGCCAACACCAGGCATACCATGACTTCAACGATACTAATAGTAGTGGTGACCATTAGTGCAACCCCTAAAGCTATTTTGTCAGAAGGCTAAGGAAGGAACATACAATTGAGATCAAATTACAGCACCAGGGATAAAGCCATTGCAATTACACACTTGGTAAATCTAATTCCTGTCAACATCAATGATCATGATATGTTCATCCTAACTTCAAATGGATGGATAAGTGCTAAAAATGAGCGTTCATATTGAAACTGAATTACCTGCATGCAAAAAGCCAATTAACATCGCTACATTTAATGTAAGAACTCTCAACTCAGACTTTAAGCAAAGCGAAAAAAAACTTTCCAGATATGAAGCAAAGATAAATTGTAGTACCTGTACTCAATGATGATCCGAAAACAACGACAACGTCCTGTTAGTCCTACAAATGTACCTGTACTCAATGATGATCCGAAAACAACGACAACGTCCTGTTAGTCCTACAAATGTACCTGAAAATGATATTGCATCTCATTTCTACAATAATCTCTGCAGTGTGGGAAAGGAAATCCCAAAACGTAATATCAAAATTATTGCTGGACATATGATTGCTAAAATAGACAATTGTAATGCAGAAGGATCCGTTTACTCTAAATATACGAATACAAATGGTGAACTGTTGCTGGATCTTGCTGAGGAAAGCAAATCAATTGCATTGAATACGATATATAAAAGCCTAAAAGTAAATTGTGGACTTTCAGATATTCTTAACAGAAAGAGAGCAAAGTAAGATTGTATACTTGTAAATCAAAAAAATGGAGAAATAGCACTGTTAATTGTGAGGTTTGTAATGCGTTCTTTGCAATGAACTCTGACGAAAAATCGTTCCGTATTTCATGCGTCTCCCAATGTTGATTGCATATACAAAGTTTGATATTAAAATGTACCCGTAATTGCATTTCTCAGTGTTTGACTGCACCCCAGGGGTCGTTGCCAAAAATGATGTGCCGCTCTTGCACCTTTTTGCCATGTGGTGATCATAACTACCAAGTTGGGTGAATTTCTGCCCAACCGTTTAGGATACCATATGATTTGGAGTAAGCCTAAGAAGATAGTAATATCTGATCAATATACAGTTGAAGTAAGAAATAGGTTTGAGCTCCAGTGCTGATCAGGAAAACTGGCCTGAAACTATTTATGAGAACATAATGGAGGCTCGTGAACTTACAGTTGAGAGGCATATTCCCCCCCAAAAAAACAACCCTAAAATTAAGCAAAGAGTACCATGGGAGGTTGTGTCCATTGCAACTTGAAGATAAACTCCACAGATGCCAACCCTCCCGATTTCATCGGGAGGCTTCCGAAAATTCACCCAAACTCCCGCCCTTACGATCACTATCCTTATCCTCCCGAAATTTTGATATTTTTGCACTGTTCACTAATCAGAATGTACTAGTATGAGAATTGAATGAAAAGCATCGTCTGCTACGTATAGCATGTGGTAACTCCATAACGTTCGCTGCTACCAAATTGTACGTAAAAAATTGCAAATTCAAATGAGGAGCAGCGAAACATTGGGTCTGGATCTCGCTTATGCGATCATGCACTGAGATTTAGTGCATGCGGTATGTGTGCAATACAGTGCATGCGGTATGTATGCACAGTGTATATGCATGCGATACGCTCACTGCATGCAGCTGGGCCCCGTACCAGCCCGGCGGTCGCGACCACCGTGCGGTGTTTAACAGCCGCTAGAGTTCTACGAGTCGCGCTGCAGCTATGGAACATCGACTTCGAAGTTACCGATGCTTCAAGCCCTCGATGTTGATTACGAAATGGCAGAAAAGAAGCTTACGAAGACCAATAAATGGTCTCAGAAGTACAAGACCGAATACAGTCTCCAATACCCGTGTATTCGAAAGTCTGAAAGAGGAATTCATCATGCGTATTGTACAGTATGCAGCGTTGATATTTCGATTGAGCACGGAGGTCGCGGTGATATTCGGAAGCACGTTGGAAGCAAACGGCACACAGACATTGCAAAGGAGAGATCTTCGAGCACGAGTACCGGTACACTTCTGAATTATTTCACCAAACAAGGGACAAGCGAGGAAGAGGATGTTACCCGAGCGGAACTTCTCTTTAGTGGATTTATTGTGGAACATAACTTGCCCATATCAGTCTCAGATCATGCTGGACCTCTATTTCAAAAGATGTTTCCAGATTCAAAAGTTGCTTCAAAGTATGGATGTGCAAGAACAAAAACTTCAGCAATAATTGGTGAGTTGTCAAATGTTACTGCTTCATCTATTGCCGATATTGCTAGACTAGCTCCATTTAGCCTAGCTACAGACGGTAGCAATGACAGTGGTGAGGCCCAGCTATATCCTGTCCTGATTTCGTACTATGACAACAGTGCTGGGATTGTGAAGCAAGGTTTGCTAAGTTTGCCTGCGTGCAAACAAGATTCCACTGGAGAAAACATTTTCAAACTGCTTGATCATGAGTTCAGTGACAGGAAAATTCCGTGGGGAAATTGTGTTTCCTTTTGTGCTGATAATGCCTCTGTCATGGTGGGCAAGCACAAAGGAGTCGCTGCTTATATCCACAAACAAAATCCAGAGTGCTACATCATGGGATGCCCTTGCCATATGATGCACAATACGGCCAAGAAGGCGGCTCAGGCCTTACCCATTGAATTAGATGACTTTCTCATCGATATTTACTACTACTTGGACAAAAGTAGTAAACGCGTCAAAGGAGTGAAAGCACTGCAAGAACTCTGTGATGCCCCGACACACAAGATTCTGAAGCATGTCGCAACAAGGTGGCTGTCCCTTGGTCAGTGCCTAGACAGGCTGATTGAACAGTGGGAGCCACTTTGCCTCTTCTTCAAAGAAGAAGTACGAAGAAAAATGCAACCAACTGTAGCCAAGACTCTAACAACGAGCAAGAAGGACGGCACTGTATCTACTGCCAGTACTGGCACTGCAGGATCAAGCACTAGTGGAGCAGCATTCACCACTACCACTGCAGTATCTGCTGCGAAGAAGACAGCAGGGACAGCACCAAAACCAATGCTGAGAGCAGGTAGCATCACCGGCCCTTCATCACGTTCATCTACAAAGCAGATCCCTTCAGAGTCGAGAAAGACTATGATAGTCCCATCTACAGGCAAAGAAGGACCCAAGTTAAGTTCTGCTTTTGCCAAATCACTTGATAGAAGCTCAGCAAAACCTTCAAATCAGAGGTCTTCTTCCTTGGCTGCACCTACCTCAAGCTCTCTCCTCAAACATAAAATTGGATCTGGTACTACGAGTCTGACCTCTTCTGCTGGCAGTAAACGCAAGTGTGATCGCCCTGCGGCTAAGTGTACTACGAGTTCTACAACTAAAAGCGCATCTTCCTCAAACACTGTGCAGGAATCTAGAGAAAAACGTGTCAACAGGATGTTCTTGTCTCCACAAACAAAACTCTATTGTTTCTTCCTTCGATATGCTAACAAGCTTTTTGAGAAGGGGAATCTTCTGCTCCAAAGAGACGAACCCTGTATTCATCTCCTGCACGGAGAATTGAATGGTCTTCTGAAAGATATCTTCGTACGGTTTTTGAAACTATCGGTGTAATCGGTTGCTCTGGTAAATGTACCCTTCTCTGACAGAAATCATCAGAAGAATGATGAGGACCTCATGATTGGGAACGATGCCAAACTGTAAATAAGGGAACAAAGGAGTCTCAAGAAATCCACCTTCACTCTGAGTGAGTCAGACATCCAAGGTTTCTTCAGTGCAGTTCGCTCATATTATGTGAAAGCCTGCAATTACATCTTCAAAACCTGGCCGCTAGATGATGAATTAGCCAAGCATGCTCAGGTGCTGGATGTTAAGCTACACCAAGAAGTGGGGTTTGACTGTGTGGAGTTTTTCATCAAGAAATTCCCCTGTCTGTTCAGTGGCGGTGATAGTGACATAGACAGTCTTGAGAGTGAATTCGCTCACTACCAGGCAGACGCCTCCATAGCTACAATTGCTACTGAGACAGTGAGAGTGGATGAGCAGTGGCATCGGATTTCACAGCTCACAGATCCCTGCACTGGTGCCAAGAAGTATCCTAATTTGAGCAAAGTGATGAAGGGAATCTTGGTCATTCCTCATTCGAACGCATCATGTGAGCGGGCACTCAGTCTTGTACGGAAGAATCATACTGAATTTCGTCCCAATATGAGTGTCAAAACCCTGGAAGCTCTCTTAATTGAAAAACTAGCTCATAGCACCCCTTGCTACCAGAGAGAATACAGCAAAGACATAATCAGAAGGGCTAAAAGAGCCACACAGCTGTCACTCAGCAAAGCTGCCATGGAAAAAGCAAGCAGCAGTAGTACCAGCCAGTAAGGTAAGAAAAATATTGCTTCTTTTGTGCTTTTTGTTAATCTTTGATTGTCCCCTAACTTACTAATATTAACATACATGTAACATTAAAAAGTGCACAATTTTCCCCTTTTTTGTTCAAAAAGTGGGAATTCTTAACATGTTAAATGCTCCAAAATAGGGCTCAGAGGGCACTAGAGAGCGTCTAGAACCCCAGAGCTTCCAGGGCCCTAAGGCGGGCCCTGGACCCCGCCGCAAGGGTCGAGCGCTCTGCGCTCGAGATGTGCGCTTCGCGCACATTATTTGGTGTCGGTTGCAAATCCTCCCTAATTCTGATTTCCAAAAGTTGGCATCTCTGAAACTCTCAGTAAGGATTATAAAGGATAACAGAAACAAGGAGCTGATACTCTAGGTCCCCCACTGTTTGGATGGTATGAGGAATAGATCTGTGTAATAGGAAAGGTAAATCTTGAAAGGTTTTTTGAAATATTGCATACACAAGCCATGTTACCAAGATGGTTGCCATGGAAACCAAATTCAGCAAATCATCTAATGAGGTTGAGGTCCTCATGATGAATAGATATCTGCAATATGAAAGCATTGGTGACTCGTTAGAAACCATTAGACTTTGCAGATGGCATTGCCCTAATTTCCAGCTCTCTTGATGCTTCCCAAGAGCTTCGAAGCAGAATGGAATCCTCAGTAAAAAATTGTTGGCCAGCACATAAATTCAGATGAGACAAAGTACATGATGTTCAATATTGATGGAGAAGATAAAACTGCGAGCAACAATATCCTTAAAAAGTGTTGATGATTTCAAGTATCCTGGGCCCGAAATTAAGAGTAGTAAACAAGACTTCAAAGTGAGAAAGGCCCTAACTTGGGATGCTTCAATAAAAATGGATAAAATATGTAAATCAAAACTGTCACAAAATCTCAAAATATAATTCTTCAAAGCAGCAGTCGAGAGTATTCTCCTTTATCGAGCTGGGTCTTGGCTATTAACTAAAGTATAGTACTTGAAAGCAGATTAGATGCATGTTGCACTTGACTCCTTAGAGCAGCACTAAATATTAGTTAGAAACAACATGTCTTTATTAAAGATCTGTATGGTACTCTCCCATGGGTTTCTGATTGTTTAAGGGAGCACAGTCTTGGATTTGTTGACCGGGCGTAGTGGCGTGCACCTGTAATCCGGCGACTCGGAGGCTTGGGTTGGAGGATCGCTTGAGGACAGGAGCTCTGTGCTGGGCCGCTCTATGAGAGGCTGTAGGGCAGCCTGGAATCATGGCGAAACCCAATCCTTATCCCTGTGTCGTAAGAGGCGACCAGGGTTGTGTCAGGAAGGGCATCCGGTGTAAAACCTATGCCAAATCAGTATGCGGATCATAACGGATGATCCGCTGTGGCGACCCCTAACGGGAGCAGCCGAAAGATGAACAACAAGTCTTGGATTTGTTGAACTGCTATTCGCATATCCTACGTCAGAGTGGTGACCCGTCCAGGATTATACTCCTTAGCCAAATGAAACTTCCTCAGCAGCCCCATGCCCCTCATGGCACAAAAGGAATGGTTATTGTTATTGTTATTGAACAATGAAAATTGTTGGAATCAGGCTGTCTTATCTTGTCAAAGTATGTTCGAACGTTCCATTATTTTGCCAAGAATAAGTATCTTGAGAGAGATTGTGTGTGGGAGATGAGGGGGAAGAGCCATGTGTTATTTTCTCATTAAAGTTGAAGCAGTTCCTCAACTGCATGGTCAAAGTCCTGCTTTGCTATCCAGTTGTATCAGGAATTTTGGCAGTTCGAAACATGTATTGATCCGAGGCTAATTGTGGAGCTTGTACATGTATTGCATGCAGGACTAAGACATTAGTAGACATCAGTATGTTGCAATATTTAATATCTATTTCTGTTATTTCATGCAGCTATTGTGATTGTCTGTCTGTCTGTCTGTCTGTCTGTCTGTCTGTCTGTCACGCTATCGCCTAAACGGTAAGGCAGAAATTCACCAAACTTGGTTGCTATGATCACCACACGGCAAGAAGGTGCAAGAACAGTATCATTTTTGCACCTGCCCCCGGGGCAGGGTCCAAATGTCAAATACCGAAAAATGCAATTACGGGCACATTTTTAAACATTTCTTTTACGAATCTTTGTATATGCAATCAACATTGGTGGACGCATGGAAAATGTAACATTATTGGATTTCAACTCTGGGTTCATGCCCCAAAGGGTGGTGACTTAGGGTCACAGTGGTCAAAATGGGATCTCCAAATTTGAAATTGGGTCATTCTTGGTGGAATTTTTTCCCCATCTTTCAACTTTGCTTTAGGTGGGAAGCGTGGGGATTTGTGATGGTGCGTCATCGACTTCGCTCAAGTTAATACTTGTAACTGTGTCTGAAACATCAATATTTAGTGTCAAAACAAGATTAGGTCGACATGGGACTCAGGAACCCACGGGGGCCCATGGATAATTACCACCAAAACATACCATGTGGCTATTCACCTAAAGGTACTGTCAAACCACAGGAACTCAAAGCATTTGAACTCAAAGCAAATAAAATTCTTTTACTTTTTGGTCACAATAAAAACCAGAAGGGCACTCGGTAGAGCGCATACCTCCGCCACGTAATGCCTGATCCACGATAACATATCAGGCCCAATACATTTTTGAAATATCATGCTATACAGTACCATCTCATTTTTGGCCCTATCTCTCAATGGTGAATAATCACTTTATAAATTAAATAAATCAAGAAACCCAGATCCAGATTCGGATCTTCACCAAAATCAAATCAATTCGTCCTTGCGACACACCCTACCTTTCTACCAAGTTTAGTCCGAATCCGTCCACAACTTTTTGAGATATCGTGCTATATATTATTTTTAGCCCTATCTCTCAATGGTGAAGAATCACTTAAAAATTCTAGTAGTCGGATCCAGATCCATATCTTCACCAAAACCTAATCAGTTCGTCCTTGTCACACACCGAACCTGTCCACAAAATTTCATCCGGATCCATCCACAACTTTTTGAGATGTCTTGTACACAAACACAGACAAACAAACAGACAAGCCGGTAGGCAGACATGGGTAGTTGGCCGTTGCTAGGCAACGGAGGGGTCCATAGCAACGGTTCTTTCTCACACATAACTAGGACATACCATGAACCTACCATACCAGTTTCATGTATATCTGACTCATAGTCTCTGATATATAACGAACTTCGTTTTTTTATTGTTTTCGACCAGGGTTCATTCAAAGTCTATCTTCTCCGACAGTTTTCATAGGATTCGGCTGGAAATTTTTGACAATATGGCTGAATGCACTGCCCACAGTCGCTCGTGGCCCGATTTTACATTTTCGAAAAAATAAATTTTTTATGATTTTTCAAAAATTTCAAAGTCCCGTTGCTAGGCAACGGTGGTGTCCATAGCAACGGTTATCATTTGCACACAACTAAGTTTCCTACCAACCAAGTTTCATCGAAATCGCCATTGTATTAACGGAGTTCTGGACCGAACAGACATACATACAGACAAGCCGGTAGGCGACATGGCTGCTCGCTCTAGATGGAAAGCTGGCCGACGCGACTAGCCGATATTCATGTACATGCTATCAATCAATTTAGCACAATAAATATGATTGTCACAGCCCTCTTAGTTTGTGCCCAGAAACCTGCCTTGTGAAATTTCAGGCATGTTTCCAAAGAGACTAACAAATGGCAGCCCTGGTAATTCCATTTATCTATTCGCTAAAGATTTTATTTTTTTATATGATGCTGTAAGACATTCTCCTTGGGCACAAAATAAAAAAACAGGTCCCTCGGAGGTCCAGTTTCGGAGGTATTGATTTTTTTTTGTACAGTCCACAATAAGTGTACGATGTATGATAAAGTATTTTAGCTGTTGCTAAGCAACGGAGGTGTGCATAGCAACCATTCATTTTTGTGTACATGCTTGATACATTGTACACATTTCACCCAAGTTCATCAAAATCAGACTCTTTCTCTTAGAGATATTCGCAATTAACCGTTTCTGAAATGTTCCACATGTACTCGCTCAAAACCTATCTCCTACAAATATTTTTTGTTCGGGCTGCAACTTGGCATGAAGGGAGCTAGATAGATTGCACACAGAACTCTAAACTTCGATTTTTCGATTTTTTTGAGACCAGACAAGTTATATCCCATCAAGACAAGTTATATCACCGGACAAGAGACCCCTCACGAAACCCTGGTGTTGGCGCAGTGGTTTGGGCAGCGGCTTGGGACCCAAAAGGTCCTGAGTTCAAGCCCCGTTGGGCCACTGAATTTATATATATATATATATATATATATATATATATATATATATATATATATATATATATATATATATATATATATATATATATACATACATACATACACACCAAGTCGTATAACACCAGGGGGTTGACTCAGCCTGTCATCCTTCCGAGGTCGGCAAAATGAGTACCAGTGTACTAGGCCCGGTGTATACCTCGGTTAAAATAGGTGTACCATATCCCTGTGTCGTAAGAGGCGACCAGGGTTGCGTCAGGAAGGGCATCCGGCGTAAAACATGTGCCAAATCACTATGCGGATCATACGGATGATCCGCTGTGGCGACCCCTAACGGGAGCAGCCGAGATAAGAAGAAGAAGAGACTTGTCTGGTCATGTGAAAGACAGGTTTTAAACAGAATACTGTACAGGTATTCACTGGGTGTCAAAGGGATTCCATTCCGAACAATCATTCATCCAGGAAGTAATCAATCGGCCGTTGACTCGGTGTTATAAATTATGGTATCGGCGCACGAGTGGGGGGTACTCAACCGGTGACTGAACAAGCTCCGCGTGAGGGGGAGCCCAGCCACTCCCTTGTTACCTGTGCTCGCATAGTTCAAAATCTGGAAAATGCCACATTTAAGAGTTTTGTTTTATAAAGTCCACAAAGCTCAGATTTGTTTTGAGAAAGATTAGTTCCTCTGCTTTGTCAGATGAAAGACAGTTTCTTTTGCTATCATATGCTGCAGAAGCAGCACTGAATAATCTTTCCTTGTCGTTAACGTGGTATATAATGTGGCTGTTAAAGACAACACTGGAATGTGGCCCTGTCAGTCTGCCATTGCGTCAACGTGTCATTTAATTTTGTTTTTTCACATTTCATTTAGGTACGCCTGGAATGTATGACGTTAAGACATACTTGGCTAGAAAGTAGGTGCAGTCGGTTTTAACTATTAACCTCAGCAGTGTACAAACGATCATGTTTTCCTTCGTCGTCATGGCTGTTTCTAAAGCACTTGGTTATTTTGTATGAATCTGGTGTGATTTACAAAGCCTGTGCTGATTGCTGTGACTGATGGGATACCGATATCGATACTGTGCATGTCGTCATTGCTTGTGCCAATATAGGTGTGCATATAATACGTTGTCATCGTGTGTGCCAATTATAGCAGCCCACACGCAGTCATTAAGACTGTTCATTTTTATTTGGTGAGGAGCATGTTCACGCCTGTGTGTGAATTTTACAAGCACAGCGTGCCAACGTAAAATGCATGGCAGCCTTACCAAAAAAGTTGTTGCTATCGATATACTGGTATGAGCCCACCTATGTATCGATGTCAGAAAAAAAATCGATACCGACAGAGTTTATTGGTAAGTGTACTGTAAGATCCATAATTGTATGACGTAGCAAACGTCCAGATTATAGTTTGAAATGGTATATAATGTCAGAAAAATAAAACTAATGACGTAAGCTTATAGCAACCATACATGTATGCAAGTTTGTGTAAAAATAAATTTCCTGGCAGCATTTGGGTACCAAGTAAAACGCCATTCTTAGAACTTTGAGTGCGTGTTGTGTCTCCGGATGCATGTCACGTAATCAGGTGCAGTTTCTACCATTGCGTGTCATTTCTTCAATCACTGCAGCAATCATAAACCAGATGTTATATGATAGCTGATTGGTGGAAAAGAAATTGTTGTCATTGGTAAAGGGGCTGTCACACCTTGACGATTTAGCCAGCATATGCCGACATATGAAAAATTTGTCTAAAACGCTGGCACACATCGAATATGTTATGAGTAAGTTTTGTATACGTGAAGAGCACGCTGGCATACGTCGTAGTACACCGAGCTCGTCGACAAATTTTAACATGCTTGAAATTTTTCGACGTATGCCAGCGTATGACTCACACGTTCCGCATACACTGGCCATAAGTTGTAGGCACGTTACGTGATCGTTGACACATGTCGACACACGTTACTTGTAAGTTACTCATTAGTCCAAACACGTCGAGGGAATGTTTAGCGTCAATGTTCCAGACTCCATGGTTTTTTTTCTTTTTTTTTTTTCTTCGGCATGACGGTGATGTTGACACTTCGATTTCTAGTGCGGTTATAATATAATATAATTAATAGCTGCCGCTCAACGATTTAAATATTCACCGTCATGCCGAAGAAAAAAAAAAACCATGGAGTCTTGAACACTGACGGGTTCCTCCTGTGTGAACCCCATTTTTATATACCAATTCCCCTAAACGCTGCCGATACGCCATTATACGGTAGCTGTAAGTTAGTAACACGTTCAGTAAGTTCTGTGGTCGTCCGGAAGACGTCAAATACATCTACATACGTCAATATGCATTGGAGATACGTTACACATAGGTTCAAAGCACGTTACTCATAGGCTAGAAATAAGTTTCGGGTACGCTAAACATTACCTCGACGTGTTTCGACTTATGAGTAACTTACAAGTAACGTGTGTCAATGATCGCATAACGTGCCTACAACTTATGGCCAACGTATGCGGAACGCGTGCATCATACGCTGGCAAATGTCGAAAAATTTTCAACATGCTTAAAATTTGTCGACGTACTCGGCGTACTACGACGTATGCCAGCGTGCTTCAGCGTGCTCCTAATGTATACAAAACTTACCCATAACGTATTCGACGTGTGCCAGTGTATTTGGCAAATTTTTCATTCGTCGGCATACGCTGACTAAAACGTCAAGGTGTGACAGCGGCTTGACACTTCGATGTCTAGTGCGGTTATGATTTGAATCGTCGAGCCGCAGCCTTTTAATAGGCTACTCCATATGATCGTCGGCGATACGCTGCCGCGTGCTATGCATAAGTTAGACTATCGTTGGGTATAGGTTGTGAACGCCGACAACACGCTCAGCATTCGTTGATATGTTATCTATATGTTATCGAAACGTTCTGTGTACGTTACTCATACGTTATGCATACGTCCAACTCGTTATGAATACGTCCAAAACTGGAAAAAAACATCAATAGTTCAGCGTACGCCAGTGTTTTACATACATTTTGATACCTTTCCATTCGCTGGCTAAAACGTCAAGGTGTGACAGGGCCTTAACGCATGATTTGTTGAGTGTGGCTGTGAGGTCGACATAAACGAATAATAAATAACAAGCAGTCATAGACTGGTACTTACGAAATCGTCAACTTGACCTCTGACCTTGTCGAATAAAAGCTGTCTCTAGAGAAGGTAGCGACACAAACCAGACGTTTCTACGATGATTCTGTACCAAACCATCAAAAATCGAATGTTTGACCTCACTGTGACCTTGACCTTTGACCAATTTTGACCAAAATCTAATCAGCACGAGCCATCACCCTCCTGAATCACGTGGTGTAATTTGACATTGGTGGCTTCTTCCGTTCTCGAGTTATCGTGCCTACAAACAAACACACAAACAGATGACGGAAGTCATCAATATACTTATGAAATCTTTAGATTTCGTAAGTAATAATCCTCGTTCCCTCACAATGAACTTCAGTGCAGTCGGAGGCCATTAGACCAATCAAAGCCTGTTCTAGTATTGCCAACTTATTGGTGTTTGTCCGTGCTCTATCCTTTTTTAAATGCTGAACATCAAGCGAGGAAGCAGCATGAACCATTTTAGCCTCTGTCATCGAAGGTGAAGGAGGTTATGTTTTCACCCCTTTTTGTCTGTCTGTTTGTGTACACGATATCTCAAAGTTGTGGACGGATTTGGGCGAAACTTGCTGGACAGGTTGGGTGTGTCGCAAGGATGAACTGATTAGATTTTGGTGAAGATCCAGATCTGGATACAAGAATTATCTAATTTTTAAAGTGATTCTTCACCATCGAGAGATCGTGCCAAAAACGATATCTCGCATGATATTTCAAAAATGTATCGGGCCCGATTATGTTCTTGTGGATCAGGCATTGCGTGACGGAAGTATGCTCTCTACCGTGTGCCCTTCAGTTTACACCTGTTATAGATCATGATCTGCCCTTGTGCTATGTATCATTGGTGTAAAATAAACATACACCTGAACATGACTTCATCTCATCAATGCTACCGTTCATGGTGTCAAATGGTGAAATATCTGCACAGAGCGAGTTAAATAATTCTTTCAGCTTACTGACTGAAGTGGATTGTGTAAAAGTGACTTAAATGCAGTTTTGTGAAAACAAATCTTACAACCTACTTTGTGAGTCGTATACTTGAATGGGATAGACTTTTGGTGTGCACCTAATATTCGTTGAAGTTGGAACTCACATTTTTCACTTTAGTAGTTTTAAGTAGCCTTTTGTGGTATATTTATTTGAAACGACATGCATTAAATGGCATAGCAACTGCTTTTAACATTGAGAGGTTCTGTTATGCTTAAATTTGCTCATAGTTACTGGCTTTATTTAAAAGTATGGATGATTATTCTGCTTGCATTTAAACTGTAGAAACCTCTTTCCATTTCAGCAAATATCTTGTGCTGCAGATTAAATTACTGAGTATATCGTTATGATGTCCTATGTTGTAATCTGCATTGAAATTTAATACCTGCTTTCTTTTTTCCTGCAGAATGTCTCACCCTTTGACTTATATGGAATACCTGAAGGAAGAGGCTAAGCGAGCCTTCCAAAACGAGCGCTATCATTTGGCACTTCAGAAATATGAAGAAGCACTGCAGATCTACCTTGCTCCAAAATTTGGGTTTCCCAGGCATGGAAGGTTGGCCTTTCACTTTTGTTTTAATTATCGCACGGTGTCAATAAATAAAGTGAATTTTAATGTCACGAATTGTGCAATTGTATTGTGTGTGATATTACGTGGATAAGTGTGAGCCATTTGTTTACCACTTGATACTCGACTTCCCCACGTGTAGCGCAAAAAAGCAAACAGTGAAGTCAATAACTTCACTTTTTGCTGGATGCTGAGCTTATTCCGCTGACATTTCGCACCACCACCTGATTTCCCATCATGCATCTTCTTGGCTCCAACCATTTCACAACTCTTGGCAAATAATGGTCTTTTATCACTCTTGCTGCCACGAATATTATTGCCATCATCACGAGCACTCGTAATGGTGATAGAAGAATGCTTTGGATCGACAATTACAATGAATGCTGCAACTCAAATGTGAATATCCAGACTGGGTCGGACTGAAACAACACTGATTATTATTATTATTATTATTATTATTATTATTGTCATTATTATTATTTTTTGCTGAGCCCCATTTTGATTTTATAGTCCAGGAAAACCAACAGTCCAGGCTGACTTTTGTAAACAAGCAGCAGTGGATCTGACAAAGTGCATTTGGGATCCTGTATCTCTCTCTGTCTCTGCTTAGTTCCTTAATTGAGGTGATATCACTAAAGCACTTTGTATGTGTGAAATGCTTTTGTGAACCTTTTAAAGAGCAATTTTAAATAAATAAACTTATTACAATGGAAGAAGTCTGAGTCGGTTGGATGAAGAGGCTGTTGAGAGAGGGTTCAATTCCGGTGGAGTAGAGGACAGGGTTAATTGTGTTGATATGGAAGGGGAAGGGTGATGTTCAAGATCAGGGGCATTACGCTCCTAAGTCGTGTAATGAAGGTAGTGGAGAGGATTCTGGACTTGAGGATAAGAAAGAGTGTGGAGATGGAGATCGGAGAAGAGCAGCATGGGGTTAAGAAAGGGTAGTGGGATGACGGATGGGATGTTCACGCTGAGACAGCTGGTGGTGAAGAGGTTGGAGGGCAAGGTGAGATGGCATTGGGATTTGTGGACCTGGAGAAGGCCTACGACAATGTCCCGAGAGAGATTGTGATGGCAACACTGAGATGGATGGGAATACCGGAAGCAGACGTTAGGTTGGTGGAAGGGATGTACAAGGGAAGGAAGGGAAGAGTTTTGGTTGGTCCTGGGTTGTCTGAGGCGTTCAGTGTGAACATTCGTTTGAGGCATGGAAGCGCTCTCGACCCACTGATATTTATCATGGTGATGGAGCTGGTAAGCAGGAAGGTGAGCTTGAAGGGTAGTATGGGGACGATGTTGTATGCGGACAATCTGGCTGTTGTGGTGGAGAGTGGGTGGGAGATGCAGGAAGTACTGGGGGAGAGGAAGGAGGCATTTGGGGAGCATGGGTTGAAGATGAGTACGGAGAAGACTGTGGAGATGTGGGTTCACCACCAGAGAAAATAAATGAATATCTTGTCAGAGGGGAAGGAGCTCAGGCAGGGAAATAGGTTTTTGAGTATCAACGAGGAATAGTGACCTGTGGTGGTAAGTCTGAGGATTCAGGTGGGTATGAGTGCGTGGAGGAGGGTGAAGGGAGTAATGGCAGACAGAAAGATATCAATAAAATTGAGGTTCTGATTGTGTGTGTAATGCCAGCCTACCTTTACGGTTTGGAGATGGTGGCACTGACAGAGAGACAACAGAGGCTGCAGATTTGCGAGAACAACTGGGTCAGGAGGATTGAGAGAGCGAAAAGGGTGGATAGAAGGAGGATGGATGAACTGAGGGAGGAGATTGGTGTGCAGATGAGTTTAAAGGGGGAGTTTGGTGAAATGCTGGCTGAGGACGGCTTGACATTTGGTGTGAATGGGTGAATAGAGAATGGCAAAGACAGCGGATGGGTTGAGGCAGCAAGGTGGGAGGAAAAGAGGTAGACTGCAATTGAGATGGGAGGATTGTGTGAGGAGGAATATCATTAAGATGTGGGTGGTTGGAGAGTGGAGAGAGTTGGCTGAGGGCAGAGGGAGGTGGAGAAATCGAGGCAGGAGGAAAGTCAAGGCATAAAGGGAAGAGGAGGAGGAGAAGAATAAACTTGAATATTCGGCAAACACGTTTGGCTTTTCGGAGAGCATCTTGTTTAACTCGTGATTTATAGAGTTGGTCAACCTCGAGTTTGTCACAAAACCTGGCCTGGCTCAATTCAGTTTGGAAGTGCCAAACCCGGCGGGTTGCAATTCGGAAACCCAGTTCGCTTACAGCGCTAATTCTACTCCCAACTGTTGTGCTGTATGGTGGAGCAGATGGTTACGATTCTGAATGATGGATGATTTTCTGGATAATCGAGCACAGGTGAGGGTTTGTGTTTTTTGTTTGTTTGTTTGTTTGTTTGTTTGTTATAAAAATAAAAATTCCTGATAATGGGTATTTCCATTTTTATGGATTTCCATTAAAAGAGGTTTTACTTCCATGTAAAGGCAAGCCAATAAGCAAAACGTTTAAAGCAATTGACAAACTAACTAGAGCCTTTGGCCAAGCTTAAAGTTGTAGCAACTCTGCAGTGAAAAGCATAACCCTCAGGCATTGGACAATACTATACGATTTTAATGCCTCAGCCGAAGATTGAAGGGCACATTGCTTTTGGGTTGGCCTTCCATGCGTACAAGTTAGTTTTATTCTTAGTATTATTATTATTTAAATTGTTACCACAATCACTTGTGACCCACTGAAGGGATTCAACTAAACCTGGCACAAGTATGTACTGTAATACAAAGATGAACTTATTAGCCCGTCCCCTGCTGAGCGGGAGACAGGGTTTTGCAATCACTTGTGTGTGTGTGTGTGTGCCTGTCCGGGCCGTAACTTTTTTACCATTTGAACTTTTGTCATCAAATTTTTAACAAAGCTTTATTATGAGATTGTGGAGAACATAAATTAATAAAATTTACATTTTTTTTTTTAAACTGTCGTCTCCATCAAATTTAGTTGGGTTGACACCTCATACGGGTAGAGGGATATCCATCGACGTATTCACATCAAATTATATTTTCTAATATGACTCCTGAATGTAAACCCCATTTTGATTTTGCAGTCCTGCTTAATTTCCAACACCAATTGGTGGATTAGTTTTAGTACACATTCTGGCTGAAGGAATTTCTGCTTCACAATAATCCGGCAATGTGGTATCTAGTCTATGTTGGAGTTCATACATGTTGAACACATCTATTGTAAGTTTCATTAGAACTACTTTTGTAATAAATATTGATTGTGAACATTGTTGCAGGTATGATTTCCCTCTGGCCGAGCACATTTATGCCATCAATCGCAAACTGTCGTATAATTAATTATTTTCTTAACAGATGATGTTTTTATCGAATATTTCTTGGACTGTTAGTTTAGGAGAAATATTTAGAAGAAAATATTTAGAAGTTTAGAGAAAAGAGGAGAAATATTTGAACTTGGTTGACCTCTGCCTGTCATTTTTTTTGTGCAGAGACCTGGCACAACTCTTTTCCAACATGGCCAACGTTTTCATAAAAATTCGGAGCCATGAAAAAGCCACTCAGGCATCAGTTGCTTCTATCAATGCTGACCCTCAGTGGATTAAGGTACAGGTTTGGTTTAAACTCTCATTTAGAGATTGCTCTATACCACCCAATTAAACAGTCATGTGTTGGTCATCATTTTTCGATTTTAATTTGTGATATCTGCTTGGGTGCAATTTTATTTGATGAAAATCCTTTAATACAATGAATTAGTCTCATGCAATTATTTAATTGTAATCCACACAGTGCCTATTACTTAACACTTCCTCCATCATACTAAAATATGCAATTTGGTGTGTGTGTCTGTCTGTCTTCCTTTTTGACTGTGATACATTCAGTTGTTAATTATCCAATCCCAACCAGACTTAACAGGAGGACTAAGAGTGACACAATGTAGGTTGTCATGACTTAATTTGCTGCCCTCCCCATGAGGGGTTTTCTGCCGAGGACGAAATCCACGTTAAGGTGTATATCTGTGTTTAGATGGCTAATCGTGACGTTTTTCCAATGCCGCTTCTAACACCACTAATGATAATAGCATAACGTTAACATTGTTACAAAACTATATTAATACAATAATATCCCCCCCACCTCCCCCTCCAAGTGATTTTTCCTCAAACAAACGCCGTATTAACGTGGATAAATAGCTTATCGTGGTGTTTTGTGGAAAACCCTAAACGGAAGTAAAAAAATATATAGACCACAAACGCAAATTATTACCTTTTTAAACAGTTGCTACTGCTGTTTAACACTAAACTGAAAGCGGGAAACCCGGGATGTGTTCAGTTACCAAGCATCGAGCTAGCACTTGCCAAGCCAGCTGTTCCTCATCAACCATTTCAAATGGATTGCTTGCATGAATGCTTTAGCCACTTGGCGATCGCTCTCCAAGAAACTTTGTAACTGAACACACCCCGACGTTCTTGAGGCCTGAGCCTAGGTCTACAATAATCTATGTATCCCAGAGAAGATAATAACATGACCCTTCTTGCTGCTCCCTTAGGGAGTGGGTGTACTTGTACTTTTAAATGAGAAAGAAAAATTAAACTTGGTGTTGCCTTTGCAGTTGGTGGATGTTCTATATCCCACGTTATATTTTGTGAAGAGTAAGCGAGTTGTCGCCAGCACTGTGAACAAATTGACTCGTGCTCAAATAGCCTTCAGCCTTTCCCAGCCTCATATTGAGTGTAACACTTCTAAGTGACATTAAAAAAAAAATTTTTTTAATGAATTCTCTGATTAAACGCATCTCAATGACATGAAAGAAATGATTAATTTTCCTTTTTTCTTCAATACAAATATTTTATGCCCTGACCTCCTCTTATTATTGTACTTGACAAAGTTCCCCTCTGCTGTCTCTTCTTCAAATGGTTTATGTTTCAAATCTGATATGCTCACAAGTCCTGCAGTCGTGTGCCATTGTCCCAATCTTTCAGCTCTACTTTTATTTTTGCCTTTAAACCCTATCTTTTTATCATTGTTGTGATTTCTGTCTTTGTCTGACAGAATTTGGAATCCACAAGATAAATGCAGTCTGTAGAGAATGCCAGCTCATGACAGTTAACTTTTCCTTTTCTGCATTCCACATGTGGCCATACCGCGCAACCCCACAATGTGACCCGGATGTGTGACGTCGCCGCACGTACCACCCACTTGGTATCCCTTCTTTCCCCCCTCCCTCATAATGTGGTCCACCAATATTCGAGATCTCTGTTCTGATATTCCTGATATTTCCATTCAGGTTGTTACTGCTGCTGTTCTGGATATTATGTTTAACAGAAACGTTTCTCACATGATGTTTCCAATTCCGCTTTGTGTCCCTCTGGCAAATTTCTATTCCACATTGACAGGCCCTCTTCCGCTCTAAAGGTGGTGATGCTGTGTCTGTCAAGAACTCTGTTGCTCATTGCCTACACTAACCCCTCTAAGCCTTTTGAAATGCTTCAAACTGGCTTTGTATACCTCTGTGCAACAACCTTATGGTTGTCTGTGTGGTACCTGGTGAAATACGCCTCTGGTAAATATCCCCTCCCCCATGCCCTTTTTTTTTTACACCTCGAATGGCATTACTACAGACTCTGCCTGAGAAAAGACAATATCTAAACACTGTATTTTCCTCCAAATCTCGTGTACCCAACCCATCCCACTCTGTCCCCATCTTAAACCCCCTTGAACCCCCTTGAACCCCCTGCCTGCTTGACTTTGTATCCTTCTCACCCAAGAAGGTTGAGAAATCTTTTTTTTCAACCTGGATGGGGCCTGACAGCATCAATGCCCATTTCTCAAATCATGCTCTCCCATCTTGCTTCCCCTTTGTCTGTCCTGTAAAGTCTGCCCTTCTCCTTTTGCTGACTCTCATTGGCCTGGAAGTCAGTAAAGATCACTCCTGTCTTCAATACAAATGCAAAAACAGGTTGTTTCAACTAGAGATCAGTTAGCTTCCAATTACAAGCAAAGTCATGGAATCCATCATTGCTGGTGATGCCAAGTCTTTCCTGTTTTCAAACAGCCTCATATTTTACCATCAATTTGGATTCCACCCCAGTCCCTCAACTCTGGACATGCTGCTGCTGCTCTCTCAGCAATGTTTGGAGGTGTTAAATCTCAATCAAAAAATCAGGATCATCTCTTCCTATGTATTTCCTGCATTCAGCACAGTCTGGCATCCTGCTTTTCTTGCAAATAAATCTGTCTGAAGCATTCAAGGCCACCATAATTTCTGGATTTCTGATTTCCTCCACTCACACAGTCAGCATGTTTCTATCGATAGAACCCTCTCCTCCCTTCTCCCATCGGCCATGATATATTCTGGGCCAACCACATAGCAAAGCTGATCTCTAATCTCAGCGGACTGGAGATCCTCCTTCAATCTAAATCTTTCCTTTTGAAAATCAGAGCTACTTCCAGTGGTGAGAAAAAGTTTGAACAGTTTATAATTTTATGTATTTCTGCATAATTTTGATCTAAATTGTGATCACATCTTCATCTAAGTCCTAATAATAGATAAAGAGAACCTGATTAAAGAAATAGCACACAATATATATATATATATATATATATATATATATATATATATATATATATATATATATATATATTTTTTTTTTTTTTTACTTTTTCATTCATTTATTGAGCAAAATGATCCAACATTCAATTTCCTTCTCAGAAAAAAGTATGTGAATCTCCAAGTTGATCAGCTCAATTAAGGGGGTAATTACGGTCAGGTGTTTCATTCAATGGGATGACAACCAGGAGTGAGTTTCGGTAGCCCTTCCCTATATGAAAAACATAAACTTTGTTCGTCACCAAGTCTGGTCTTCACCACACAGGTTTGTGGAAGTGTCATGCCCCGATCAAAAGAGATTTCTGAGGACCTTAGAAAAAGAGTTCTCGATGCTCATCAGTTTGGAAAGGATTACAAAACAATTTTTAAAGATGTTGGGCTCCACCAATCCACTGTCAGGCAGATAGTGTACAAATGGAGAAAATTCAACACCATTGTTACTCTTTACAGGAACAGTCGTACAACGAAAATCACTCCAAGAGCAAGGCGTACAATAATCAAGGAGGTCACAAAGAACCCGAGGGCAATGTCGAAGGATCTGCAGGCCTTTCTTGCATTGGCTAATGTCAGTGTTCATGAGTCCACCATCAAGAAAACACTGTAAACAAGAATGGTGTGCATAGGAGACCACTCCTCTCCAAGAAGAACATTGCCACCCATATCAAGTTTGTAACAGACCACCTGGATGATCCAGAAGGCTCTTGGAAGAATGTTCTGTAGACAGATGAGTCAAAAGTGGAACTTTTTGGCTTAAATGAGAAACGTTATGTTTGGCGAAAACCAAACACTGCTTTCCAAAATAAGAACTTCATCCCAACCATGAGGCATGGTGGTGGGAGTATCATGGTTTGGGGCAGCTTTGCTGCCTCAGGACCTGGACGGCTTGCCATCATTGATGGAACCATGAATTACACTGGTCAACAATTTTTTACTTTCTGAATGTTGTCTAGATTTCTACAAGTGAATTAGGGTATTCTGGCACTGCTGAATCAGGAAATGGCATCCGTTTCTCTCCATCAGGTCAGGTTTTTGTGCTAAGTTGATTTGAAAAAATCAGATCTTGTGACAAAATCAATTACATTTTTGTGGCATTATCAGCTGATTTTTGTCAACACATATCATCCTAAACATGTTTTTAAGAAAAAAAAATGTTTTGCCAACAACATTTATTGATTACATGATAGAAACATCGATTACTGTCATCTGAATGGTGGGCATTGATAAAGGTAAGTACAAGTAAATTGCATGTTGCGTCACCACTGTTCAAACTTCAGGGCTTGAACTTCCGTTTCTTCGAACTCCTGGAATGTTCAGCGGCAGGGAGGTCTCTCTTCAGATTCCAACAGTAGTCAGCCATCATGACTGCGTCCCAGCGACCCTGATACCTGGTCTCCATCTCCTTCATGTCCTGATGGAATCTCTCCTCCTGCTCGTCACTCATTGAACCCAGGTTCTCAGGAAACCAGTTCATATGTGAAAATAGGTAGTGCATCTTGATGCTCATGTTGCAGCCCAGGTTTCTGAAAGCAGTCAGCATGTTGTTGACAAGTTCTGCGTAGTTTCTGGCCTTATTGTTGCCAAGAAGGTTCTTCACTACCAAAACAAATGTCTTCCACGCTTCCAGTTCCACTTCGTTCATTGAGTTTTTGAACTCTGGATCTCTGATGAGCTGACGGATCTGAGAACCATCAAAGATGCCAGCTTTCAACTTCTCCATGGTCAATCCTGGAAAAGCCTGGCACAAGTAAGTGAAGCAGTCACCATCTTTGTCCAGAGCCTTGGTGAACTGCTTGATTAAGCCGAGCTTGATGTGCAGCGGTGGGAAGAGTATTCTGTCTCTGTCCACCAGAGGGTCGTTGATGACGTTCCTTTCTTTGCATGGCACCAATTCCTCCCGCACAGGCCAGTCCTTCTTCGTGTAATGCTGAGCACGGTCCCTACTATCCCACATGCACAGAAAACATGGGTACTTGGTGAAGCCAGACTGTTGTCCCAACAAAAAGTTCACCATCTTCAGGTCAACACAAATAAACCACTTATGCTGATCATAACCAATTTTCTCCAGCACGTACTTCACCGCTTCATACTTCTCCTTCAGTGTAGTCGAGTGAGCGATGGGTACAGAGGCAAACTGGTTGCCGTTGTGTAGCAGAACACATTTCAGTGATCGCTTGCTGCTGTCAATGAACAGTCTCCAATCTTTGGGTTTGTACTGTGGCACTCCAAGCTTGAGCAGAAGCGCATGTCATAAATTGGCGCATGTAGGTATTGTACATTCTTCAGAGTTCGTTATTTCAAGAAATACAACTTTTTTGTATCACATTATTACAAAATCTGCCCCATTAACTTTAGTTTTGATCCACGAACTTTATGCTTTGCCTCACCAATTTTTGGAAGATTTTGAGGTTTTATGACTTCAAACTGATCCCTTTTCGACATAATCACCCAGAACTATCGTACCTGAATACTTCTTGTCATTAAAATAATTATTTCCAATCAAAACAATTATTTGACATGACATTTTACCCCCACCAACTTCTTCTAAAATGCTCCACACATGCGTACATGTGAACAAAAATGTAAAAAACGACATGTGGCCATATCTCAAAAACTTGACCTGATTGAACAAAACTAATGTGAGTTTTGGATTCAGCGCATCAGATTCGTCCTAAATCAGCTTAAAAAATGCAGACAACAAATTTGTTGTTGACCAGTGTTATCGATGGTACCAGCAAATTCTTCAGGAGAATTTCAGGGTACCCATCCATGAGCTGAAGCTTAACAGCAAGTGCGTCATGCAGAAGACAACGATTCTAAACACACAAGTAAATGTACAACAGAATGGCTGAGATAGAAGAGATTTTGGAATGGCCAAGTCAAAGTTCATACCTGAATTCAATTGAAATGTGGTAGAACCTGAAGCGAGCAATTGATACAAGAAAGCCAACAGATAACTCTGAGTTGAAGCAGTTGTCTAAGGAGGAATGGGCCAAAATTCCTCCAAGTAGATGTGCAGAACTGATCAAGAGTTCCAAGAAACGTTTGGTTGAAGTTATTGCTGCTCAAGGGATGCTGCCAGTTACTGAATGTAAAGGTTCATATACTCTTTCTGACAAAGAAATCGAATGTTTGATCATTTTACTCAATAAATATATGAAAAAATAGATTTTTGTGCGCACGCTATTTGTTTAATCGAGTTCCTTTTATCAATTATTTTGACTTGGATGAAGATCTGATCACATTTTAAGTGCAATTTACGCAGAAATACAGAAAATTCTAAATGGTTCACTAACTTTGTCCTCACGACTGTACAGTCTACAAGGCCTTTGTCCATAGCTCAGTGGAGTACTGCTCTCCCTTATGGAATGGTGTCCCAGCATCACATCTGTCCCTCCTGGATTCTGCTGAATCTATAGCTCTCAACATTATTGGAATCTCCCGTGATGAGGCCGAAGCAGTGGTCTGTTGCTGTCGCATCACAGGCTCTTCGGGTTAAGTCTGTTGCAGGCTGTTGTGTTTTCTCACTCAAACCAAGTGGAATAACTGATGGGTGAATTTTTTTTTTTTTTTTTAATTCAATTTAATTTAATTTTTTCCCTGCCAAGTTAGTCACCAATTTTGTGTTTTGTCCTTTTTCTCCCCCCCCCCAATATAATATGTTTTGCTTGAAAAAAGAGAAAATAGTAAGTAATGCAGACCCCCACCTCCCAACCACCGCTGCCACTCCACCATTCTCCCTGGTGGATACGAGCTCCACACGGTGATGTCAGCAAAAAGGAATCCACACAAATACTGCACCAAGACTCACCACATACTGATTTACCAACAACTGAGCTACTGCAAGTGCTATACCCATACAGCCGCTCACATGAACGTGCAGTAGGACTCACAATTGCATTTTCTCAATTGCACAATTTTTTTTATGTGAATAAGCACTAAGCAGTCACCGAATGCATTTATAATTGGCAGGATAGCTTAGAAAGAGCTTGCTCACCTCTGAAGCTGACTAGGAATTGAACCGGCAACACATTGTCTTCCTGGAACGACATAGGTCGGGTGCTGCATAAAAGAGTATGCCGATTGAGGAGATGTTTAGCCAACTGTCTTGTCTGCTTGCACTCGCTTTTTTATTTTAAAGGTTCCACATTGCAGATACTTTTCCAGAAGAGTGAGCCAATCTGTGCTGGTACACTGGCAAAATCTAAAATTATTGGCCTTATCTGCAGTCAGCCACTAACTACATCATTGCCATGATCACAACTCCAAAAACGATGCCGATGACTGAATAACCATGTTTGTTGTATCAATGCAGTGGTTCTCAACCTACTTATCATGGTGGGCCACACTTGCAGCTCTTTTGATGTGTTATGTGGAATGCACCCACGCAACTTACGTCCTGTGTGTCCATTTTAAAATGTTCTGTATCTGCTATCTGATAGTAATGCAATGCAAATCAATATTCTGGAATACCTCCCATTTCTACACTGTCAAAAGTCTCCCAACGACATTTTAAACTAGAACGGGCACTCAGTAGAGCGCATACCTTCGCCAACGCAGCATTTGCCCCTCCCCCCCCCAGAAACCGTTGATTGTGAGGGTATTTAATCCCATACCACATCTGCCATCTCATATGTGTTATGATGGCTTAAAAACATTAAATTTCCTGCTGTTTGACACTGATTCACATACATTGTACAATTTCTGTATGAACTCCCTGACCTTTTTGGGTGTCGGTGTCAAGTCAATCTGATGACAACTGGTCACATTATAAGAAATAAGTTCAGTGACCCCCCCCCCCCCCCAATGCTTTAAACTCACCAATAAAGTCACTGTAAAATATTACACATCACAGGATAGGGAATTGTATTCTAAACATTTTGGATCTACTTACATGCAAATTGTATAAGAATTGACCGCGTTATGATAATAAAGGTCGTTGACCCCCCCCCCACCTACCGCTAACAAAGGTAATGACGTCATTGTGTCATATCATATATCACAAGATTGGGCATTGAATTCACAACATTTTGGCATTGGTTGCATGCAAATTGGATAAAAATCGACCGCTCTATGGCAAAATGACGATTTTGACCTTTTCTCGACCTTGACCTTTGTACTCTTAATTTTGTAATTGGTATTAGAGTGTGGGGAACAGAACAGTCAACATTTTGGTGTTGGTTTCATGCAAATCGGATAAGAATTGACCGTGTTATGACTAAAACCGCACAATTTGCAATGTCGTGACCCCCCTGACCTTTGACTCCCAACTGCTAATAAGGGTTATTACGTCATTGTGTCATGTCACATATCACAAGATGGGGCATTGAATTCTGAACATTTTGGCATTAGTTGCATGCAAATTGGATACAAATTGTCCACGCTATGGTAAAAAGACGATTTTGACCTTTTCATGACCTTGACCTTTGACCCGATCACTCCCAAAATCTAATCAAATGGTCCTCGGATATATCCAATCATCCCACCAAATTTGCTGTGATTCAGTTCAATACTTTTGGAGTTATGCGAATAACAAACACACAAACAAACACACATATTCATAAATAAATAAATAAATAAATACACAGCGATCAAAACATAACCTTCGCAACAAAGTTTGCGAAGGTAATGAGCAAACCAAGTCAAAATATATGAACTGTCAAAAGAAATCTGGTTTGACACTTATATTAGTGGGAGATCTGACCATTCCCCTTTGTCTGAAGTTTTTTTAAATATTATTTTAAACAGGACATCACTTTGGCCACAGCAGCCTGCTGATTGGGCCACATACATTCTGTAGATTGAGAACCACTATCATTACCCCACAATTAATTTTCTTGTTTTCCTTTTTGAGATGTTGCTTCTCAGTCTGATTGAGGCTATATTGTAATGACATAATGTATATTGCTCTGTTTCAGGGATATTATTTCTTGGCAGTTGCTTTAAAAAGCAAGCAGGAGTACTTTCGAGCATTACAAGCACTGTTGGATGGATTGCGGATATGTACATTTGATGACGACTGTCTTTCGGATGTTGTTGCCGAATTGTTTTCTGTGACGGAAGGTGAGCATATGGGGGTGGGTGTTTCAAATATTTCCCTTTATCTCCACATTCACAGAGTGTGGATAGAAGAGGCAAGATGAGAATAATTACAGGTTACAAACGAAGAAACCGTCTTTATGGACCGGTCACTTCCCCCAGAATTGGGGACTGGTTAATTTCCTGCGAATTGGTGTTTTTTCGACTTATTTTTGTCATTCATGCTACCACTGGGAGCGACACTATATCATACATATTCACATGGAGAGAATTGGCATCTTCTCACCACACTGACCCCCAAGGAAAAATTTTTTTACTTTGTCTGAAAGTAAAAGAAAGACCCAAACCGCTTTGTCTGAAAAGTCTGAAATCTGGCCGTGCACACCATGAGTATAACCACCATTTTCACATTAAATCTGTTCAGCAGTTAACGAGTGTACAGAAGTCTAGCAAAGAAATGGAAACAAACTGACACTTCTAAATTATAGTACGATCGGTGATCTTGTTGGACGAGTCTGATCTTCATGCTTTGATGTCAGTTGTGTGTATTGGGACTGAAAGTTACAATTTTTTTTTTCCATTTTGAATGTGAGGAAGTCTTTTAATTCCAAAATATCACTGAAGAACCTGTCCTAATGGACAGGTTACTCCCCCCACTTTTTTGATTCTTTTTGCATCTGACAAATTACAGCTCACAGACTGAAGTCATGGTTGGACAGCCAAGTCACAACAGTCTGGTGTTGGGTGGATTGCCCTAAATAGTCCATGGGCCAGAAGAGTTGGCGGGGCCAAAACTTAAATGCTGCCAAATTATTTGCACCACCCAGAGAAGTAAAATATGTGATGACCTTTTCAGATGAGTCGCTTTATCCTTTTTTCCAGCGCATTACCTATTTTCTGCATTAAATTATATTACATGGCCACTCCCTATGGCACAGTTAGCTCTGATATGGTCTTTTAAGCAGAAGAAAAGACTATTAAAATAAATGTAGCATGTCCCAGGATATGTTTTTTTTAATGAAACTAGGCATACTATCATGTAGTATCGTAATACTCCATATAGAGGGATGATATGGGGGGGAAAAAAATGGCTGTCCATTCAAATGTGTACACAATGATATACTCATAAACTCCTATAGAGTGAAGTCATAAGCATTTAAAAGCCTTAACTATTATCCTTGAGTGTTTTCTGAACCTCCAAGACTTAAAAAGATGCCAGAATACATCGCTAAAGTACCACATCTGAAGATCGCTAAAATGCCAATATGTACTTCTTATCGCCCTTATGGTTCTTCCCCTCTCAAAAATGTAAAACTGTAGCTTGACCTACCTCAATAATGGCTGAAGCTATGATGTTGATTCCAATGCGAGGAAGTTATTTTGTCTCTGGGCTTATGCACACAACTCAAAATTAAAAAATGTATAAACCATTAATCGCTTTATTACGAAAAGAAATTGAACGTAAATGTGGACTCAACCAAACCAGCCCAGAATTGTGAGGATTAAGGGAATGGACAGTGGACAAAACCATTCCAAAAGCAATACATATCCAAACCAATTTAATAACATGGATAAGCCTGTTGCTGGCTTGGTGGTGAAGGTGGCTGGCTTGGGACCTTAGGGTCGTGAGTTGGAGTCCCTGTCGATTATTGAATTAATTGTGTCATTTCTACGACACAACAGTCCTATTCTGGTTTAGCATTACGATATCGTTTGACGTTCCATCACAATCCCACAACAAGAGTAAAATGTCAAAAGATGATGGTAATCCATGAGGATTATGGTGTCACATTGTGGAATCGTAATGTGGTGTCATACCTACCTTGTTTGGTTTTTGTTTTGTTTTTTGATATTTCATCTCTTTCTACACTTTTTAAAAAAGTGTGTGTGTGTGTGTGTGTGTGTGTGTGTGTGTGTGTGTGTGTGTGTGTGTGTGTGTGTGTGTGTGTGTGTGTGTGTGTGTGTGTGTGTGTGTGTGTGTGTGTGTGTGTGTGTGTGTGTGTGTGTGTGTGTGTGTGTGTGTGTGTGTGTGTGTGTGTGTTTTTTTTTTAATTTAGGTTTAGAGTTTAATTCTTTTTCACGTTTTAGTATTTAATTTAACTTCCAGACAGCACTGATCTCCATGTGTATTCTTTGTCACAAGGAGAAGCTGATGCCATTGAATATTTGTTTGCTGCAAAGGCAGGTGGATGATGTTTTTGTGTCACGCCTGTAATACATTCCTATTTAAATAAGATAGATCAGTGATGTAAATGATGCAAGGGTGAGTAGCCCCTTTTTAAATTTACTTGTTCCAGATGTATGCAAACTTGCTCTCAGATCCCACCCTTCCTTTACTTTAGTAATTAAGTTTTAGTTGATTAAGTTTCTCAAATCGGAATTATTATATTTAAAGGTGCTTGAATGAAAATATGCACGAGTGAGACAAGTAACACCTTGCCATCAAAGCGGCTGCACATGGATTGCCTCGTTAATTGCTGTGACCAAGAAGCAGACTCAAAGTTTAGACTCGTGGAACACTTTGCTGAATGCAGCCCAAATAAGAAAGTATGCTCCAATGTTGGACCTGGTGAAAGACTTGCCTAATGGAGAAATCTCACCAGTTTACTATCATCGAAAATGTCACTATCGTCATGGTGAAGATACTTTGCTATCAGGAAAAGGCAGATGAGTCTGAAAACAATGTCAGATCTCGGAAATCATCAAGGCAAGGATCAAGTTTGATATCTAGAGTTTATGGGGCAGAATGCATCTTTTAACAGAAACCCAGCAAGTTTTTTTTTCACGGACAGAAAACAAGAAAATCCCTTGTACAATGTGAAGAGCTGCGAGCAGATGCCAGCATAAGAAATGCAGCTTTGAAGAAAGTGGATAGTAGATTGTTTACTCTTGTCCGCAGAGACCTCATAGTAGCAGAAGGGCATCATCATAGGTTGTGCCACAGATCTTGCACAAGGGAGGAAAAAGCTGATAGCAGTGCAACACGTGATAAAGACCGCAATGATGAAGCTCATTATGACACGGCTCTAAGTCACTCGTGCAATGAGGTATTTCTGGTTATCAGGAATGAGCTTTTCACCAACCACCAGTTGATAGCAATGGCCGATCTTGCATTTAAACTGGTTACATAAAATCGATTGCCACCGGGCGTAGTGGCGTGCGCCTGTAATCCGGCTACTCGGAGGCTTGGGTTGAAGGATCGTTTGAGGAAGGGAGCTCTACACTGGGCCGCGTGATGAGAGGTTGTAGGGCAGCCCGGAATCATGGCGAAACCCAATCCATATCCCTGTGTCGTAAGAGGTGACCAGGGTTGCGTCAGGAAGGGCATCCGGCGTAAAACCTGTGCCAAGTCAGTATGTGGATCATAACGGATGATCCGCTGTGGCGACCCCTAACGGGAGCAGCCGAAAGACGAACAACAACAACATAAAATCGATTGCCATTGAACAGGTGAAGGACTCCTCTAAGAAGCACCTCCACTGAAGGCAAGAAATTGAGTTTGATGAAGCCCTAGACATCTTTGCCAATGAGAAAGGGAAACTTATTCTCTATCCTGACAACTTGTCAACAACTGAATTTGCCAAGGCCTATCAGATGCTGAAAATGGAGCTGCAGACTGAAATCTCTCACTGCAGAAGATGTTATAGCAAAGGCAGCTCCTCAAGTGAGAGCAG